>NW_026042352.1:370000-462500 GCF_023856365.1 Brienomyrus brachyistius | reverse complement strand
TTGTCAAATGAAAAATGAAACAAGGTGAAAGTACAAGAGGATGTGTCCATTTTAAGATGCAGATGAGACTCAATTTCAAGCATGTTCATTCGAGAGAAAAATTTACAATTCTTGGGTAATCTTTTCAGGATGAAATTTTTTTGATTCAAGGACAAAATTCCACGCTTCCCTTAAAGTCAATTTTAAGAATTTTCATTAGATAAAATTTTACAACTCTCCGGTTAGGGTTAGGGCTAGGATTAGGGTTAGGGTTTTTACAATTCTCCAGTAATCTTTTCTGGACCTAATTCTTTTGATTCAAGGATTCAATTCCTCGCTTTCTTTAGCATTTAAGCGTCAAAAAAAATTCTGCATGATATTTTAGTCAACTGTATGATGAAAGAGGGTCAAAGTCAAAGTGGGAGTTTCCAATTTAAAATGCAGATTAGAGTCAATTTCAAGCATTTTCATTAGATAAAATTTTACAACTCTCAGGTTAGGGTTAGGGTTAGGATTAGGGTTAGGGTTTTTACAATTCTCCAGTAATCTTTTCTGGACCTAATTCTTTTGATTCAAGGATTAAATTCTTCGCTTCCTTTAGCATTTAAGTGTGAAAAAAAATTCTGCATGATATTTTAGTCAACTGAATGATGAAAGAGGGTCAAAGTCCAAGTGGGAGTTTCCAATTTAAAATGCAGATTAGAGTCAATTTCAAGCATTGTCATTTGAGAAAAAAATCACACTTCTCTCGTAATCTTTCCTGGATCAAAAGTTTTTGATTCAAGGAATAAATTACAGACTTTCTGTAGCATGTACTTGTCAAAAATGATCTGTCTCAGAATATCTTCATGAACTGAACGATGGAAAAAGGTCAAAGTCCAAGTGGGAGTTTCCAATTTAAAATGCAGATTAGAGTCAATTTTAAGAATTTTCATTAGATAAAATTTTACAACTCTCCGGTTAGGGTTAGGGCTAGGATTAGGGTTAGGGTTTTTACAATTCTCCAGTAATCTTTTCTGGACCTAATTCTATTGATTCAAGGATTAAATCCTCGCTTCCTTTAGCATTTAAGTGTCAAAAAAAATTCTGCATGATATTTTAGTCAACTGAATGATGAAAGAGGGTCAAAGTCAAAGTGGGAGTTTCCAATTTAAAATGCAGATTAGAGTCAATTTCAAGCATTTTCATTAGATAAAATTTTACTACTCTCAGGTTAGGGTTAGGGTTAGGATTAGGGTCAGGGTTTTTACAATTCTCCAGTAATCTTTTCTGGACCTAATTCTTTTGATTCAAGGATTAAATCCTCGCTTCCTTTAGCATTTAAGTGTCAAAAAAAAATCTGCATGATATTTTAGTCAACTGAATGATGAAAGACGGTCAAAGTCCAAGTGGGAGTTTCCAATTTAAAATGCAGATTAGAGTCAATTTCAAGCATTTTCATTTGATAAAATTTTACAACTCTCAGGTTAGGGTTAGGGTTAGGATTAGGGTTAGGGTTTTTACAATTCTCCAGTAATCTTTTCTGGACCTAATTCTTTTGATTCAAGGATTAAATCCTCGCTTCCTTTAGCATTTAAGTGTCAAAAGAAATTCTGCATGATATTTTAGTCAACTGAATGATGAAAGAGGGTCAAAGTCCAAGTGGGAGTTTCCAATTTAAAATGCAGATTAGAGTCCATTTCAAGCATTGTCATTGGAGAAAAAAATCACACTTCTCTGGTAATCTTTCCTGGATCAAAAGTTTTTGATTCAAGGAATAAATGACAGACTTTCTGTAGCATGTACTTGTCAAAAATGATCTGTCTCAGAATATCTTCATTAACTGAACGATGGAAAAAGGTCAAAGTCCAAGTGGGAGTTTCCAATTTAAAATGCAGATTAGAGTCAATTTTAAGAATTTTCATTAGATAAAATTTTACAACTCTCCAGTTAGGGTTAGGGCTAGGATTAGGGTTAGGGTTTTTACAATTCTCCAGTAATCTTTTCTGGACCTAATTCTATTGATTCAAGGATTAAATCCTCGCTTCCTTTAGCATTTAAGTGTCAAAAAAAATTCTGCATGATATTTTAGTCAACTGAATGATGAAAGAGGGTCAAAGTCAAAGTGGGAGTTTCCAATTTAAAATGCAGATTAGAGTCAATTTCAAGCATTTTCATTAGATAAAATTTTACAACTCTCAGGTTAGGGTTAGGGTTAGGATTAGGGTCAGGGTTTTTACAATTCTCCAGTAATCTTTTCTGGACCTAATTCTTTTGATTCAAGGATTAAATCCTCGCTTCCTTTAGCATTTAAGTGTCAAAAAAAAATCTGCATGATATTTTAGTCAACTGAATGATGAAAGACGGTCAAAGTCCAAGTGGGAGTTTCCAATTTAAAATGCAGATTAGAGTCAATTTCAAGCATTTTCATTTGATAAAATTTTACAACTCTCAGGTTAGGGTTAGGGTTAGGATTAGGGTTAGGGTTTTTACAATTCTCCAGTAATCTTTTCTGGACCTAATTCTTTTGATTCAAGGATTAAATCCACGCTTCCTTTAGCATTTTAGTGTCAAAAAAAATTCTGCATGATATTTCAGTCAACTGAATGATGAAAGAGGGTCAAAGTCAAAGTGGGAGTTTCCAATTTAAAATGCAGATTAGAGTCAATTTCAAGCATTGTCATTGGAGAAAAAAAATCACACTTCTCTGGTAATCTTTCTTGGATCAAAAGTTTTTGATTCAAGGAATAAATTACAGACTTTCTTTAGCATGTACTTGTCAAAAATGATCTGTCTCAGAATATCTTCATGAACTGAACGATGGAAAAAGGTCAAAGTCCAAGTGGGAGTTTCCAATTTAAAATGCAGATTAGAGTCAATTTCAAGCATTGTCATTGGAGAAAAAAAATCACACTTCTCTGGTAATCTTTCCTGGATCAAAAGTTTTTGATTCAAGAACTAAATTACACACTTTCTTTAGCATGTACTTGTCAAAAATGATCTGTCTCAGAATATCTTCATTAACTGAACGATGGAAAAAGGTCAAAGTCCAAGTGGGAGTTTCCAATTTAAAATGCAGATTAGAGTCAATTTTAAGAATTTTCATTAGATAAAATTTTACAACTCTCCGGTTAGGGTTAGGGCTAGGATTAGGGTTAGGGTTTTTACAATTCTCCAGTAATCTTTTCTGGACCTAATTATTTTGATTCAAGGATTCAATTCCTCGCTTCCTTTAGTATTTAAGTGTCAAAAAAAATTCTGCATGACATTTTAGTCAACTGAATGATGAAAGAGGGTCAAAGTCAAAGTGGGAGTTTCCAATTTAAAATGCAGATTAGAGTCAATTTCAAGCATTTTCATTTGATAAAATTTTACAACTCTCCAGTTAGGGTTAGGGCTAGGATTAGGGTTAGGGTTATTACAATTCTCCAGTAATCTTTTCTGGACCTAATTCTATTGATTCAAGGATTAAATCCTCGCTTCCTTTAGCATTTAAGTGTCAAAAAAAATTCTGCATGATATTTTAGTCAACTGAATGATGAAAGAGGGTCAAAGTCCAAGTGGGAGTTTCCAATTTAAAATGCAGATTAGAGTACATTTCAAGCATTGTCATTGGAGAAAAAAATCACACTTCTCTGGTAATCTTTCCTGGATCAAAAGTTTTTGATTCTAGGAATAAATTACAGACTTTCTGTAGCATGTACTTGTCAAAAATGATCTGTCTCAGAATATCTTCATGAACTGAACGATGGAAAAAGGTCAAAGTCCAAGTGGGAGTTTCCAATTTAAAATGCAGATTAGAGTCAATTTTAAGAATTTTCATTAGATAAAATTTTACAACTCTCCGGTTAGGGTTAGGGCTAGGATTAGGGTTAGGGTTTTTACAATTCTCCAGTAATCTTTTCTGGACCTAATTCTTTTGATTCAAGGATTCAATTCCTTGCTTCCTTTAGCATTTAAGTGTCAAAAAAAATTCCTCATGATATTTTAGTCAACTGAATGATGAAAGAGGGTCAAAGTCAAAGTGGGAGTTTCCAATTTAAAATGCAGATTAGAGTCAATTTCAAGCATTTTCATTAGATAAAATTTTACAACTCTCAGGTTAGGGTTAGGGTTAGGATTAGGGTTAGGGTTTTTACAATTCTCCAGTAATCTTTTCTGGACCTAATTCTTTTGATTAAAGGATTAAATCCTCGCTTCCTTTAGCATTTAAGTGTCAAAAAAAATTCTGCATGATATTTTAGTCAACTGAATGATGAAAGAGGGTCAAAGTCCAAGTGGGAGTTTCCAATTTAAAATGCAGATTAGAGTCCATTTCAAGCATTGTCATTGGAGAAAAAAATCACACTTCTCTGGTAATCTTTCCTGGATCAAAAGTTTTTGATTCAAGGAATAAATGACAGACTTTCTGTAGCATGTACTTGTCAAAAATGATCTGTCTCAGAATATCTTCATTAACTGAACGATGGAAAAAGGTCAAAGTCCAAGTGGGAGTTTCCAATTTAAAATGCAGATTACAGTCAATTTTAAGAATTTTCATTAGATAAAATTTTACAACTCTCCGGTTAGGGTTAGGGCTAGGATTAGGGTTAGGGTTTTTACAATTTTCCAGTAATCTTTTCTGGACCTAATTATTTTGATTCAAGGATTCAATTCCTCGCTTCCTTTAGTATTTAAGTGTCAAAAAAAATTCTGCATGACATTTTAGTCAACTGAATGATGAAAGAGGGTCAAAGTCAAAGTGGGAGTTTCCAATTTAAAATGCAGATTAGAGTCAATTTCAAGCATTTTCATTAGATAAAATTTTACAACTCTCAGGTTAGGGTTAGGGTTAGGATTAGGGTTAGGGTTTTTACAATTCTCCAGTAATCTTTTCTGGACCTAATTCTTTTGATTCAAGGATTAAATCCTCGCTTCCTTTAGCATTTAAGTGTCAAAAGAAATTCTGCATGATATTTTAGTCAACTGAATGATGAAAGAGGGTCAAAGTCCAAGTGGGAGTTTCCAATTTAAAATGCAGATTAGAGTCAATTTCAAGCATTTTCATTTGATAAAATTTTACAACTCTCAGGTTAGGGTTAGGGTTAGGATTAGGGTTAGGGTTTTTACAATTCTCCAGTAATCTTTTCTGGACCTAATTATTTTGATTCAAGGATTAAATCCTCGCTTCCTTTAGCATTTAAGTGTCAAAAAAAATTCTGCATGATATTTTAGTCAACTGAATGATGAAAGAGGGTCAAAGTCCAAGTGGGAGTTTCCAATTTAAAATGCAGATTAGAGTACATTTCAAGCATTGTCATTGGAGAAAAAAATCACACTTCTCTGGTAATCTTTCCTGGATCAAAAGTTTTTGATTCAAGGAATAAAATACAGACTTTCTGTAGCATGTACTTGTCAAAAATGATCTGTCTCAGAATATCTTTATGAACTGAACGATGTAAAAAGGTCAAAGTCCAAGTGGGAGTTTCCAATTTAAAATGCAGATTAGAGTCAATTTTAAGAATTTTCATTAGATAAAATTTTACAACTCTCCGGTTAGGGTTAGGGCTAGGATTAGGGTTAGGGTTTTTACAATTCTCTAGTAATCTTTTCTGGACCTAATTCTTTTGATTCAAGGATTCAATTCCTCGCTTCCTTTAGTATTTAAGTGTCAAAAAAAATTCTGCATGATATTTTAGTCAACTGAATGATGAAAGAGGGTCAAAGTCAAAGTGGGAGTTTCCAATTTTAAATCTAGATTAGAGTCCATTTCAAGCATTGTCATTGGAGAAAAAAATCACACTTCTCTGGTAATCTTTCCTGGATCAAAAGTTTTTGATTCAAGGAATAAATTACAGACTTTCTGTAGCATGTACTTGTCAAAAATGATCTGTCTCAGAATATCTTCATGAACTGAACGATGGAAAAAGGTAAAAGTCCAAGTGGGAGTTTCCAATTTAAAATGCAGATTAGAGTCAATTTTAAGAATTTTCATTAGATAAAATTTTACAACTCTCCAGTTAGCTTTAGGGCTAGGATTAGGGTTAGGGTTTTTACAATTCTCCAGTAATCTTTTCTGGACCTAATTCTATTGATTCAAGGATTAAATCCTCGCTTCCTTTAGCATTTAAGTGTCAAAAAAAATTCTGCATGATATTTTAGTCAACTGAATGATGAAAGAGGGTCAAAGTCCAAGTGGGAGTTTCCAATTTAAAATGCAAATTAGAGTCAATTTCAAGCATTTTCATTAGATAAAATTTTACAACTCTCCGGTTAGGGTTAGGGCTAGGATTAGGGTTAGGGTTTTTACAATTCTCCAGTAATCTTTTCAGGACCTAATTCTTTTGATTCAAGGATTAAATTCCTCGCTTCCTTTAGCATTTAAGTGTCAAAAAAAATTCTGCATGATATTTTAGTCAACTGAATGATGAAAGAGGGTCAAAGTCCAAGTGGGAGTTTCCAATTTAAAATGCAGATTAGAGTCAATTTCAAGCATTTTCATTAGATAAAATTTTACAACTCTCCGGTTAGGGTTAGGGCTAGGATTAGGGTCAGGGTTTTTACAATTCTCCAGTAATATTTTCTGGAACTAATTCTTTTGATTCAAGGATTCAATTCCTCGCTTCCTTTAGCATTTAAGTGTCAAAAAAAATTCTGCATGATATTTTAGTCAACTGAATGACGAAAGAGGGTCAAAGTCAAAGTGGGAGTTTCCAATTTAAAATGCAGATTAGAGTCAATTTCAAGCATTGTCATTGGAGAAAAAAATCACACTTCTCTGGTAATCTTTCCTGGATCAAAAGTTTTTGATTCAAGGAATAAATTACAGACTTTCTGTAGCATGTACTTGTCAAAAATGATCTGTCTCAGAATATCTTCATGAACTGAACGATGGAAAAAGGTCAAAGTCCAAGTGGGAGTTTCCAATTTAAAATGCAGATTAGAGTCAATTTCAAGCATTGTCATTGGAGAAAAAAAATCACACTTCTCTGGTAATCTTTCCTGGATCAAAAGTTTTTGATTCAAGAACTAAATTACACACTTTCTTTAGCATGTACTTGTCAAAAATGATCTGTCTCAGAATATCTTCATGAACTGAACGATGGAAAAAGGTCAAAGTCCAAGTGTGAGTTTCCAATTTAAAATGCAGATGAGAGTCAATTTTAAGAATTTTCATTAGATAAAATTTTACAACTCTCCGGTTAGGGTTAGGGCTAGGATTAGGGTTAGGGTTTTTACAATTCTCCAGTAATCTTTTCTGGACCTAATTCTATTGATTCAAGGATTAAATCCTCGCTTCCTTTAGCATTTAAGTGTCAAAAAAAATTCTGCATGATATTTTAGTCAACTGAATGATGAAAGAGGGTCAAAGTCAAAGTGGGAGTTTCCAATTTAAAATGCAGATTAGAGTCAATATCAAGCATTTTCATTAGATAAAATTTTACAACTCTCAGGTTAGGGTTAGGGTTAGGATTAGGGTTAGGGTTTTTACAATTCTCCAGTAATCTTTTCTGGACCTAATTCTTTTGATTCAAGGATTAAATCCTCGCTTCCTTTAGCATTTAAGTGTCAAAAAAAATTCTGCATGATATTTTAGTCAACTGAATGATGAAAGAGGGTCAAAGTCCAAGTGGGAGTTTCCAATTTAAAATGCAGATTAGAGTAAATTTCAAGCATTGTTTTTGGAGAAAAAAAAATCACCCTTCACTGGTAATCTTTCCTGGATCAAAAGTTTTTGATTCAAGAACTAAATTACACACTTTCTTTAGCATGTACTTGTCAAAAATGATCTGTCTCAGAATATCTTCATGAACTGAAAGATGAAAGAGGATCAAAGTCCAAGTGGGAGTTTCCAATTTAAAATGCAGATTACAGTCAATTTCCAGCATTTTCATTAGATAAAATTTTACAACTCTCCGGTTAGGGTTAGGGCTAGGATTAGGGTTAGGGTTTTTACAATTCTCCAGTAATCTTTTCTGGACCTAATTCTTTTGATTCAAGGATTCAATTCCTCGCTTCCTTTAGCATTTAAGTGTCAAAAATAATTCTGCATGATATTTTAGTCAACTGAATGATGAAAGAGGGTCAAAGTCCAAGTGGGAGTTTCCAATTTAAAATGCAGATTAGAGTCCATTTCAAGCATTGTCATTGTAGAAAAAAATCACACTTCTCTGGTAATCTTTCCTGGATCAAAAGTTTTTGATTCAAGGAATAAATGACAGACTTTCTATAGCATGTACTTGTCAAAAATGATCTGTCTCAGAATATCTTCATTAACTGAACGATGGAAAAAGGTCAAAGTCCAAGTGGGAGTTTCCAATTTAAAATGCAGATTAGAGTCAATTTTAAGAATTTTCATTAGATAAAATTTTACAACTCTCCAGTTAGGGTTAGGGCTAGGATTAGGGTTAGGGTTTTTACAATTCTCCAGTAATCTTTTCTGGACCTAATTCTATTGATTCAAGGATTAAATCCTCGCTTCCTTTAGCATTTAAGTGTCAAAAAAAATTCTGCATGATATTTTAGTCAACTGAATGATGAAAGAGGGTCAAAGTCCAAGTGGGAGTTTCCAATTTAATATGCAGATTAGAGTCCATTTCAAGCATTGTCATTGGAGAAAAAAATCACACTTCTCTGGTAATCTTTCCTGGATCAAAAGTTTTTGATTCAAGGAATAAATTACAGACTTTCTGTAGCATGTACTTGTCAAAAATGATCTGTCTCAGAATATCTTCATGAACTGAACGATGGAAAAAGGTCAAAGTCCAAGTGGGAGTTTCCAATTTAAAATGCAGATTAGAGTCAATTTTAAGAATTTTCATTAGATAAAATTTTACAACTCTCCGGTTAGGGTTAGGGCTAGGATTAGGGTTAGGGTTTTTACAATTCTCCAGTAATCTTTTCTGGACCTAATCATTTTGATTCAAGGATTCAATTCCTCGCTTCCTTTAGTATTTAAGTGTCAAAAAAAATTCTGCATGACATTTTAGTCAACTGAATGATGAAAGAGGGTCAAAGTCAAATTGGGAGTTTCCAATTTAAAATGCAGATTAGAGTCAATTTCAAGCATTTTCATTAGATAAAATTTTACAACTCTCAGGTTAGGGTTAGGGTTAGGATTAGGGTTAGGGTTTTTACAATTCTCCAGTAATCTTTTCTGGACCTAATTCTTTTGATTCAAGGATTAAATCCTCGCTTCCTTTAGCATTTAAGTGTCAAAAAAATTCTGCATGATATTTTAGTCAACTGAATGATGAAAGAGGGTCAAAGTCCAAGTGGGAGTTTCCAATATAATATGCAGATTAGAGTCCATTTCAAGCATTGTCATTGGAGAAAGAAATCACACTTCTCTGGTAATCTTTCCTGGATCAAAAGTTTTTGTTTCAAGGAATAAATTACAGACTTTCTGTAGCATGTACTTGTCAAAAATGATCTGTCTCAGAATATCTTCATGAACTGAACGATGGAAAAAGGTCAAAGTCCAAGTGGGAGTTTCCAATTTAAAATGCAGATTAGAGTCAATTTTAAGAATTTTCATTAGATAAAATTTTACAACTCTCCGGTTAGGGTTAGGGCTAGGATTAGGGTTAGGGTTTTTACAATTCTCCAGTAATCTTTTCTGGACCTAATTCTTTTGATTTAAGGATTAAATCCTCGCTTCCTTTAGCATTTAAGTGTCAAAAGAAATTTTGCATGATATTTTAGTCAACTGAATGATGAAAGAGGGTCAAAGTCCAAGTGGGAGTTTCCAATTTAAAATGCAGATTAGAGTCAATTTCAAGCATTGTCATTGGAGAAAAAAAATCACACTTCTCTGCTAATCTTTCCTGGATCAAAAGTTTTTGATTCAAGGAATAAATTACAAACTTTCTTTAGCATGTACTTGTCAAAAATGATCTGTCTCAGAATATCTTCATGAACTGAACGATGGAAAAAGGTCAAAGTCCAAGTGGGAGTTTCCAATTTAAAATGCAGATTAGAGTCAATTTTAAGAATTTTCATTAGATAAAATTTTACAACTCTCCGGTTAGGGTTAGGGCTAGGATTAGGGTTAGGGTTTTTACAATTCTCCAGTAATCTTTTCAGGACCTAATTCTTTTGATTCAAGGATTAAATTCCTCGCTTCCTTTAGCATTTAAGTGTCAAAAAAAATTCTGCATGATATTTTAGTCAACTGAATGATGAAAGAGGGTCAAAGTCCAAGTGGGAGTTTCCAATTTAAAATGCAGATTAGAGTCAATTTTAAGAATTTTCATTAGATAAAATTTTACAACTCTCCGGTTAGGGTTAGGGCTAGGATTAGGGTTAGGGTTTTTACAATTCTCCAGTAATCTTTTCTGGACCTAATTCTATTGATTCAAGGATTAAATCCTCGCTTCCTTTAGCATTTAAGTGTCAAAAAAAATTCTGCATGATATTTTAGTCAACTGAATGATGAAATAGGGTCAAAGTCCAAGTGGGAGTTTCCAATATAATATGCAGATTAGAGTCCATTTCAAGCATTGTCATTGGAGAAAAAAATCACACTTCTCTGGTAATCTTTCCTGGATCAAAAGTTTTTGATTCAAGGAATAAATTACAGACTTTCTGTAGCATGTACTTGTCAAAAATGATCTGTCTCAGAATATCTTCATGAACTGAACGATGGAAAAAGGTCAAAGTCCAAGTGGGAGTTTCCAATTTAAAATGCAGATTAGAGTCAATTTTAAGAATTTTCATTAGATAAAATTTTACAACTCTCCGGTTAGGGTTAGGGCTAGGATTAGGGTTAGGGTTTTTACAATTCTCCAGTAATCTTTTCTGGACCTAATTCTTTTGATTCAAGGATTCAATTCCTCGCTTCCTTTAGCATTTAAGTGTCAAAAAAAATTCTGCATGATATTTTAGTCAACTGAATGATGAAAGAGGGTCAAAGTCAAAGTGGGAGTTTCCAATTTAAAATGCAGATTAGAGTCAATTTCAAGCATTTTCATTAGATAAAATTTTACAACTCTCAGGTTAGGGTTAGGGTTAGGGTTAGGATTAGGGTTAGGGTTTTAACAATTCTCCAGTAATCTTTTCTGGACCTAATTCTTTTGATTCAAGGATTAAATCCTCGCTTCCTTTAGCATTTAAGTGTCAAAAAAAATCCTGCATGATATTTTAGTCAACTGAATGATGAAAGACGGTCAAAGTCCAAGTGGGAGTTTCCAATTTAAAATGCAGATTAGAGTCAATTTCAAGCATTTTCATTTGATAAAATTTTACAACTCTCAGGTTAGGGTTAGGGTTAGGATTAGGGTTTGGGTTTTTACAATTCTCCAGTAATCTTTTCTGGACCTAATTCTTTTGATTCAAGGATTAAATCCACGCTTCCTTTAGCATTTAAGTGTCAAAAAAAAATCTGCATGATTTTTTAGTCAACTGAATGATGAAAGAAGGTCAAAGTCAAAGTGGGAGTTTCCAATTTAAAATGCAGATTAGAGTCAATTTCAAGCATTGTCATTGGAGAAAAAAAATCACACTTCTCTGGTAATCTTTCCTGGATCAAAAGTTTTTGATTCAAGGAATAAATTACAGACTTTCTTTAGCATGTACTTGTCAAAAATGATCTGTCTCAGAATATCTTCATGAACTGAACGATGGAAAAAGGTCAAAGTCCAAGTGGGAGTTTCCAATTTAAAATGCAGATTAGAGTCAATTTTAAGAATTTTCATTAGATAAAATTTTACAACTCTCCGGTTAGGGTTAGGGCTAGGATTAGGGTTAGGGTTTTTACAATTCTCCAGTAATCTTTTCTGGACCTAATTATTTTGATTCAAGGATTCAATTCCTTGCTTCCTTTAGTATTTAAGTGTCAAAAAAAATTCTGCATGACATTTTAGTCAACTGAATGATGAAAGAGGGTCAAAGTCAAAGTGGGAGTTTCCAATTTAAAATGCAGATTAGAGTCAATTTCAAGCATTTTCATTAGATAAAATTTTACAACTCTCAGGTTAGGGTTAGGGTTAGGATTAGGGTTAGGGTTTTTACAATTCTCCAGTAATCTTTTCTGGACCTAATTCTTTTGATTCAAGGATTAAATCCTCGCTTCCTTTAGCATTTAAGTGTCAAAAAAAATTCTGCATGATATTTTAGTCAACTGAATGATGAAATAGGGTCAAAGTCCAAGTGGGAGTTTCCAATATAATATGCAGATTAGAGTCCATTTCAAGCATTGTCATTGGAGAAAAAAATCACACTTCTCTGGTAATCTTTCCTGGATCAAAAGTTTTTGATTCAAGGAATAAATTACAGACTTTCTGTAGCATGTACTTGTCAAAAATGATCTGTCTCAGAATATCTTCATGAACTGAACGATGGAAAAAGGTCAAAGTCCAAGTGGGAGTTTCCAATTTAAAATGCAGATTAGAGTCAATTTTAAGAATTTTCATTAGATAAAATTTTACAACTCTCCGGTTAGGGTTAGGGCTAGGATTAGGGTTAGGGTTTTTACAATTCTCCAGTAATCTTTTCTGGACCTAATTCTTTTGATTCAAGGATTCAATTCCTCGCTTCCTTTAGCATTTAAGTGTCAAAAAAAATTCTGCATGATATTTTAGTCAACTGAATGATGAAAGAGGGTCAAAGTCAAAGTGGGAGTTTCCAATTTAAAATGCAGATTAGAGTCAATTTCAAGCATTTTCATTAGATAAAATTTTACAACTCTCAGGTTAGGGTTAGGGTTAGGATTAGGGTTAGGGTTTTAACAATTCTCCAGTAATCTTTTCTGGACCTAATTCTTTTGATTCAAGGATTAAATCCTCGCTTCCTTTAGCATTTAAGTGTCAAAAAAAATCCTGCATGATATTTTAGTCAACTGAATGATGAAAGACGGTCAAAGTCCAAGTGGGAGTTTCCAATTTAAAATGCAGATTAGAGTCAATTTCAAGCATTTTCATTTGATAAAATTTTACAACTCTCAGGTTAGGGTTAGGGTTAGGATTAGGGTTTGGGTTTTTACAATTCTCCAGTAATCTTTTCTGGACCTAATTCTTTTGATTCAAGGATTAAATCCACGCTTCCTTTAGCATTTAAGTGTCAAAAAAAAATCTGCATGATTTTTTAGTCAACTGAATGATGAAAGAGGGTCAAAGTCAAAGTGGGAGTTTCCAATTTAAAATGCAGATTAGAGTCAATTTCAAGCATTGTCATTGGAGAAAAAAAATCACACTTCTCTGGTAATCTTTCCTGGATCAAAAGTTTTTGATTCAAGGAATAAATTACAGACTTTCTTTAGCATGTACTTGTCAAAAATGATCTGTCTCAGAATATCTTCATGAACTGAACGATGGAAAAAGGTCAAAGTCCAAGTGGGAGTTTCCAATTTAAAATGCAGATTAGAGTCAATTTTAAGAATTTTCATTAGATAAAATTTTACAACTCTCCGGTTAGGGTTAGGGCTAGGATTAGGGTTAGGGTTTTTACAATTCTCCAGTAATCTTTTCTGGACCTAATTATTTTGATTCAAGGATTCAATTCCTTGCTTCCTTTAGTATTTAAGTGTCAAAAAAAATTCTGCATGACATTTTAGTCAACTGAATGATGAAAGAGGGTCAAAGTCAAAGTGGGAGTTTACAATTTAAAATGCAGATTAGAGTCAATTTCAAGCATTTTCATTAGATAAAATTTTACAACTCTCAGGTTAGGGTTAGGGTTAGGATTAGGGTTAGGGTTTTTACAATTCTCCAGTAATCTTTTCTGGACCTAATTCTTTTGATTCAAGGATTAAATCCTCGCTTCCTTTAGCATTTAAGTGTCAAAAAAAATTCTGCATGATATTTTAGTCAACTGAATGATGAAAGAGGGTCAAAGTCCAAGTGGGAGTTTCCAATTTAAAATGCAGATTAGAGTCAATTTTAAGAATTTTCATTAGATAAAATTTTACAACTCTCCGGTTAGGGTTAGGGCTAGGATTAGGGTTAGGGTTTTTACAATTCTTCAGTAATCTTTTCTGGACCTAATTCTTTTGATTCAAGGATTAAATCCTCGCTTCCTTTAGCATTTAAGTGTCAAAAAAAATTCTGCATGATATTTTAGTCAACTAAATTATGAAATAGGGTCAAAGTCCAAGTGGGAGTTTCCATTCTAAAATGCAGAGTTGAGTTAATTTCAAGCATTTTTCATTGGAGACTCAATTCTACATGTCCCCGGTCATCTGTTCTGTATCAGATACTTTAGATTCAAAGACCTAAATACAGAACTGTGGTACAAATAACATTTGAGTCAGCATAGCCATCTGATATTTTCCTCATCTTCACATATAACCATAAGATGCTTGTACCAGGCTCAGTCTTTTCCAGTGAAAGAATTTCATGCTGCTTTATATTTTTCTGATTATTCCAATCATCTATACTGAACAGGTTTCCTCCTAACGTCCATTCCTTGAGAAGTATTGCAATAGTTTCATTTAGGAATATTCCACATGGTGTCCAATACCTCAATAACGTTTTGCACAACCAATTGCACTGTTGCACTTCACACTTAGCCTGTCTTACCTCCTATCATTACTTCTATTTCTTCTATTGCACTGTCTTGTGTCACACTGTTTTTGCACACTTGCTCTTTATGTAGTCCTGTGTCGATGTAGTGTTATACATAGTACCATGGTCCTGGAGGAATGCTGTCTCATTTCACTGTGTATTGTATCACTGTATATGGTCAAAATGACAATAAAAGCCACTTGACTAGACTCTATCATTGAATGCAGTTTGATTAAGTTAGGAACCAGGGAAACCAAGCAAAATATGGAACGCTACACGAATTTGCGTGTCATCCTTGCGCAAGGATGACACGCAAATTCGTGAAGCGTTCCATATTTGAAATGAGACAGCATTCCTCCAGGACCATGGTACTATGTATAACACTACATCGACACAGGACTACATAAAGAGCAAGTGTGCAAAAACAGTGTGACACAAGACAGTGCAATAGAAGAAATAGAAGTGATGATAGGAGGTAAGACAGGCTAAGTGTGAAGTGCAACAGTGCAATTGGTTGTGCAAAACGTTATTGAGGTATTGGACACCATGTGGAATATTCCTAAATGAAACTATTGCAATACTTCTCAAGGAATGGACGTTAGGAGGAAACCTGTTCAGTATAGATGATTGGAATAATCAGAAAAATATAAAGCAGCATGAAATTCTTTCACTGGAAAAGACTGAGCCTGGTACAAGCATCTTATGGTTATATGTGAAGATGAGGAAAATATCAGATGGCTATGCTGACTCAAATGTTATTTGTACCACAGTTCTGTATTTAGGTCTTTGAATCTAAAGTATCTGATACAGAACAGATGACCGGGGACATGTAGAATTGAGTCTCCAATGAAAAATGCTTGAAATTAACTCAACTCTGCATTTTAGAATGGAAACTCCCACTTGGACTTTAACCCTATTTCATAATTTAGTTGACTAAAATATCATGCAGAATTTTTTTTGACACTTAAATGCTAAAGGAAGCGAGGATTTAATCCTTGAATCAAAAGAATTAGGTCCAGAAAAGATTACTGAAGAATTGTAAAAACCCTAGCCCTAATCCTAGCCCTAACCCTAACCTGAGAGTTGTAAAATTTTATCTAATGAAAATGCTTGAAATTGACTCTAATCTGCATTTTAAATTGGAAACTCCCACTTTGACTTTGACCCTCTTTCATCATTCAGTTGACTAAAATATCATGCAGAATTTTTTTTGACACTTAAATGCTAAAGGAAGCGAGGAATTGAATCCTTGAATCAAAAGAATTAGGTCCAGAAAAGATTACTGGAGAATTGTAAAAACCCTAACCCTAATCCTAGCCCTAACCCTAACCGGAGAGTTGTAAAATTTTATCTAATGAAAATTCTTAAAATTGACTCTAATCTGCATTTTAAATTGGAAACTCCCACTTGGACTTTGACCTTTTTCCATCGTTCAGTTCATGAAGATATTCTGAGACAGATCATTTTTGACAAGTACATGCTACAGAAAGTCTGTAATTTATTCCTTGAATCAAAAACTTTTGATCCAGGAAAGATTACCAGAGAAGTGTGATTTTTTTCTCCAATGACAATGCTTGAAATGGACTCTAATCTGCATATTATATTGGAAACTCCCACTTGGACTTTGACCCTATTTCATCATTCAGTTGACTAAAATATCATGCAGAATTTTTTTTGACACTTAAATGCTAAAGGAAGCGAGGATTTAATCCTTGAATCAATAGAATTAGGTCCAGAAAAGATTACTGGAGAATTGTAAAAACCCTAACCCTAATCCTAGCCCTAACCCTAACCGGAGAGTTGTAAAATTTTATCTAATGAAAATTCTTAAAATTGACTCTAATCTGCATTTTAAATTGGAAACTCCCACTTGGACTTTGACCTTTTTCCATCGTTCAGTTAATGAAGATATTCTGAGACAGATCATTTTTGACAAGTACATGCTAAAGAAAGTGTGTAATTTAGTTCTTGAATCAAAAACTTTTGATCCAGGAAAGATTACCAGTGAAGGGTGATTTTTTTTTCTCCAAAAACAATGCTTGAAATTTACTCTAATCTGCATTTTAAATTGGAAACTCCCACTTGGACTTTGACCCTCTTTCATCATTCAGTTGACTAAAATATCATGCAGAATTTTTTTTGACACTTAAATGCTAAAGGAAGCGAGGATTTAATCCTTGAATCAAAAGAATTAGGTCCAGAAAAGATTACTGGAGAATTGTAAAAACCCTAACCCTAATCCTAACCCTACCCTAACCTGAGAGTTGTAAAATTTTATCTAATGAAAATGCTTGAAATTGACTCTAATCTGCATTTTAAATTGGAAACTCCCACTTTGACTTTGACCCTCTTTCATCATTCAGTTGACTAAAATGTCATGCAGAATTTTTTTTGACACTTAAATACTAAAGGAAGCGAGGAATTGAATCCTTGAATCAAAATAATTAGGTCCAGAAAAGATTACTGGAGAATTGTAAAAACCCTAACCCTAATCCTAGCCCTAACCCTAACTGGAGAGTTGTAAAATTTTATCTAATGAAAATTCTTAAAATTGACTCTAATCTGCATTTTAAATTGGAAACTCCCACTTGGACTTTGACCTTTTTCCATCGTTCAGTTAATGAAGATATTCTGAGACAGATCATTTTTGACAAGTACATGCTAAAGAAAGTGTGTAATTTAGTTCTTGAATCAAAAACTTTTGATCCAGGAAAGATTACCAGTGAAGGGTGATTTTTTTTTTCTCCAAAAACAATGCTTGAAATTTACTCTAATCTGCATTTTAAATTGGAAACTCCCACTTGGACTTTGACCCTCTTTCATCATTCAGTTGACTAAAATATCATGCAGAATTTTTTTTGACACTTAAATGCTAAAGGAAGCGAGGATTTAATCCTTGAATCAAAAGAATTAGGTCCAGAAAAGATTACAGGAGAATTGTAAAAACCCTAACCCTAATCCTAACCCTAACCCTAACCTGAGAGTTGTAAAATTTTATCTAATAAAAATGCTTGAAATTGACTCTAATCTGCATTTTAAATTGGAAACTCCCACTTTGACTTTGACCCTCTTTCATCATTCAGTTGACTAAAATATCATGCAGAATTTTTTTTGACACTTAAATACTAAAGGAAGCGAGGAATTGAATCCTTGAATCAAAATAATTAGGTCCAGAAAAGATTACTGGAGAATTGTAAAAACCCTAACCCTAATCCTAGCCCTAACCCTAACTGGAGAGTTGTAAAATTTTATCTAATGAAAATTCTTAAAATTGACTCTAATCTGCATTTTAAATTGGAAACTCCCACTTGGACTTTGACCTTTTTCCATCGTTCAGTTAATGAAGATATTCTGAGACAGATCATTTTTGACAAGTACATGCTACAGAAAGTCTGTCATTTATTCCTTTAATCAAAAACTTTTGATCCAGGAAAGATTACCAGAGAAGTGTGATTTTTTTCTCCAATGACAATGCTTGAAATGGACTCTAATCTGCATTTTAAATTGGAAACTCCCACTTGGACTTTGATCCTCTTTCATAATTCAGTTCATGAAGATATTCTGAGACAGATCATTTTTGACAAGTACATGCTAAAGAAAGTGTGTAATTTAGTTCTTGAATCAAAAACTTTTGATCCAGGAAAGATTACCAGTGAAGGGTGATTTTTTTTTCTCCAAAAACAATGCTTGAAATTTACTCTAATCTGCATTTTAAATTGGAAACTCCCACTTGGACTTTGACCCTCTTTCATCATTCAGTTGACTAAAATATCATGCAGAATTTTTTTTGACACTTAAATGCTAAAGGAAGCGAGGATTTAATCCTTGAATCAAAAGAATTAGGTCCAGAAAAGATTACAGGAGAATTGTAAAAACCCTAACCCTAATCCTAACCCTAACCCTAACCTGAGAGTTGTAAAATTTTATCTAATGAAAATGCTTGAAATTGACTCTAATCTGCATTTTAAATTGGAAACTCCCACTTTGACTTTGACCCTCTTTCATCATTCAGTTGACTAAAATGTCATGCAGAATTTTTTTTGAGACTTAAATACTAAAGGAAGCGAGGAATTGAATCCTTCAATCAAAATAATTAGGTCCAGAAAAGATTACTGGAGAATTGTAAAAACCCTAACCCTAATCCTAGCCCTAACCCTAACTGGAGAGTTGTAAAATTTTATCTAATGAAAATTCTTAAAATTGACTCTAATCTGCATTTTAAATTGGAAACTCCCACTTGGACTTTGACCTTTTTCCATCGTTCAGTTCATGAAGATATTCTGAGACAGATCATTTTTGACAAGTACATGCTAAAGAAAGTCTGTAATTTATTCCTTGAATCAAAAACTTTTGATCCAGGAAAGATTAGCAGAGAAGTGTGATTTTTTTTCTCCAATGACAATGCTTGAAATTGACTCTAATCTGCATTTTAAATTGGAAACTCCCACTTGGACTTTGACCCTCTTTCATCATTCAGTTGACTAAAATATCATGCAGAATTTCTTTTGACACTTAAATGCTAAAGGAAGCGAGGATTTAATCCTTGAATCAAAAGAATTAGGTCCAGAAAAGATTACTGGAGAATTGTAAAAACCCTAACCCTAATCCTAACCCTAACCCTAACCTGAGAGTTGTAAAATTTTATCTAATGAAAATGCTTGAAATTGACTCTAATCTGCATTTTAAATTGGAAACTCCCACTTTGACTTTGACTCTCTTTCATCATTCAGTTGACTAAAATGTCATGCAGAATTTTTTTTGAGACTTAAATACTAAAGGAAGCGAGGAATTGAATCCTTGAATCAAAATAATTAGGTCCAGAAAAGATTACTGGAGAATTGTAAAAACCCTAACCCTAATCCTAGCCCTAACCCTAACTGGAGAGTTGTAAAATTTTATCTAATGAAAATTCTTAAAATTGACTCTAATCTGCATTTTAAATTGGAAACTCCCACTTGGACTTTGACCTTTTTCCATCGTTCAGTTCATGAAGATATTCTGAGACAGATCATTTTTGACAAGTACATGCTAAAGAAAGTCTGTAATTTATTCCTTGAATCAAAAACTTTTGATCCAGGAAAGATTAGCAGAGAAGTGTGATTTTTTTTCTCCAATGACAATGCTTGAAATTGACTCTAATCTGCATTTTAAATTGGAAACTCCCACTTGGACTTTGACCCTCTTTCATCATTCAGTTGACTAAAATATCATGCAGAATTTCTTTTGACACTTAAATGCTAAAGGAAGCGAGGATTTAATCCTTGAATCAAAAGAATTAGGTCCAGAAAAGATTACTGGAGAATTGTAAAAACCCTAACCCTAATCCTAACCCTAACCCTAACCTGAGAGTTGTAAAATTTTATCTAATGAAAATGCTTGAAATTGACTCTAATCTGCATTTTAAATTGGAAACTCCCACTTTGACTTTGACTCTCTTTCATCATTCAGTTGACTAAAATGTCATGCAGAATTTTTTTTGAGACTTAAATACTAAAGGAAGCGAGGAATTGAATCCTTGAATCAAAATAATTAGGTCCAGAAAAGATTACTGGAGAATTGTAAAAACCCTAACCCTAATCCTAGCCCTAACCCTAACTGGAGAGTTGTAAAATTTTATCTAATGAAAATTCTTAAAATTGACTCTAATCTGCATTTTAAATTGGAAACTCCCACTTGGACTTTGACCTTTTTCCATCGTTCAGTTAATGAAGATATTCTGAGACAGATCATTTTTGACAAGTACATGCTACAGAAAGTCTGTCATTTATTCCTTGAATCAAAAACTTTTGATCCAGGAAAGATTACCAGAGAAGTGTGATTTTTTTCTCCAATGACAATGCTTGAAATGGACTCTAATCTGCATTTTAAATTGGAAACTCCCACTTGGACTTTGATCCTCTTTCATAATTCAGTTCATGAAGATATTCTGAGACAGATCATTTTTGACAAGTACATGCTAAAGAAAGTGTGTAATTTAGTTCTTGAATCAAAAACTTTTGATCCAGGAAAGATTACCAGTGAAGGGTGATTTTTTTTTCTCCAAAAACAATGCTTGAAATTTACTCTAATCTGCATTTTAAATTGGAAACTCCCACTTGGACTTTGACCCTCTTTCATCATTCAGTTGACTAAAATATCATGCAGAATTTTTTTTGACACTTAAATGCTAAAGGAAGCTAGGATTTAATCCTTGAATCAATAGAATTAGGTCCAGAAAAGATTACTGGAGAATTGTAAAAACCCTAACCCTAATCCTAGCCCTAACCCTAACCGGAGAGTTGTAAAATTTTATCTAATGAAAATTCTTAAAATTGACTCTAATCTGCATTTTAAATTGGAAACTCCCACTTGGACTTTGACCTTTTTCCATCGTTCAGTTCATGAAGATATTCTGAGACAGATCATTTTTGACAAGTACATGCTAAAGAAAGTGTGTAATTTAGTTCTTGAATCAAAAACTTTTGATCCAGGAAAGATTACCAGAGAAGTGTGATTTTTTTTTCCAATGACAATGCTTGAAATTGACTCTAATCTGCATTTTAAATTGGAAACTCCCACTTGGACTTTGACCTTTTTCCATCGTTCAGTTCATGAAGATATTCTGAGACAGATCATTTTTGACAAGTACATGCTAAAGAAAGTCTGTAATTTATTCCTTGAATCAAAAACTTTTGATCCAGGAAAGATTACCAGAGAAGTGTGATTTTTTTTCTCCAATGACAATGCTTGAAATTGACTCTTATCTGCATATTAAATTGGAAACTCCCACTTTGACTTTGACCCTCTTTCATCATTCAGTTGACTAAAATATCATGCAGAATTTCTTTTGACACTTAAATGCTAAAGGAAGCGAGGATTTAATCCTTGAATCAAAAGAATTAGGTCCAGAAAAGATTACTGGAGAATTGTAAAAACCCTAACCCTAATCCTAACCCTAACCCTAACCTGAGAGTTGTAAAATTTTATCTAATGAAAATGCTTGAAATTGACTCTAATCTGCATTTTAAATTGGAAACTCTCACTTTGACTTTGACCCTCTTTCATCATTCAGTTGACTAAAATGTCATGCAGAATTTTTTTTGACACTTAAATACTAAAGGAAGCGAGGAATTGAATCCTTGAATCAAAATAATTAGGTCCAGAAAAGATTACTGGAGAATTGTAAAAACCCTAACCCTAATCCTAGCCCTAACCCTAACCGGAGAGTTGTAAAATTTTATCTAATGAAAATTCTTAAAATTGACTCTAATCTGCATTTTAAATTGGAAACTCCCACTTGGACTTTGACCATTTTCCATCGTTCAGTTCATGAAGATATTCTGAGACAGATCATTTTTGACAAGTACATGCTACAGAAAGTCTGTAATTTATTCCTTGAATCAAAAACTTTTGATCCAGGAAAGATTACCAGAGAAGTGTGATTTTTTTCTCCAATGACAATGCTTGAAATGGACTCTAATCTGCATATTAAATTGGAAACTCCCACTTGGACTTTGACCCTCTTTCATCATTCAGTTGACTAAAATATCATGCAGAATTTTTTTTGACACTTAAATGCTAAAGGAAGCGAGGATTTAATCCTTGAATCAATAGAATTAGGTCCAGAAAAGATTACTGGAGAATTGTAAAAACCCTAACCGTAATCCTAGCCCTAACCCTAACTGGAGAGTTGTAAAATTTTATCTAATGAAAATTCTTAAAATTGACTCTAATCTGCATTTTAAATTGGAAACTCCCACTTGGACTTTGACCTTTTTCCATCGTTCAGTTCATGAAGATATTCTGAGACAGACCATTTTTGACAAGTACATGCTAAAGTAAGTCTGTAATTTATTCCTTGAATCAAAAACTTTTGATCCAGGAAAGATTACCAGAGAAGTGTGATTTTTTTTCTCCAATGACAATGCTTGAAATTGACTCTAATCTGCATTTTAAATTGGAAACTCCCACTTGGACTTTGACCTTTTTCCATCGTTCAGTTCATGAAGATATTCTGAGACAGATCATTTTTGACAAGTACATGCTAAAGAAAGTCTGTAATTTATTCCTTGAATCAAAAACTTTTGATCCAGGAAAGATTACCAGAGAAGTGTGATTTTTTTTCTCCAATGACAATGCTTGAAATTGACTCTAATCTGCATTTTAAATTGGAAACTCCCACTTTGACTTTGACCCTCTTTCATCATTCAGTTGACTAAAATATCATGCAGAATTTTTTTTTGACACTTAAATGCTAAAGGAAGCGAGGAATTGAATCCTTGAATCAAAAGAATTAGTTCCAGAAAAGATTACTGGAGAATTGTAAAAACCCTAACCCTAATCCTAGCCCTAACCCTAACCGGAGAGTTGTAAAATTTTATCTAATGAAAATTCTTAAAATTGACTCTAATCTGCATTTTAAATTGGAAACTCCCACTTGGACTTTGACCTTTTTCCATCGTTCAGTTCATGAAGATATTCTGAGACAGATCATTTTTGACAAGTACATGCTAAAGAAAGTCTGTAATTTATTCCTTGAATCAAAAACTTTTGATCCAGGAAAGATTAGCAGAGAAGTGTGATTTTTTTTCTCCAATGACAATGCTTGAAATTGACTCTAATCTGCATTTTAAATTGGAAACTCCCACTTGGACTTTGACCCTCTTTCATCATTCAGTTGACTAAAATATCATGCAGAATTTCTTTTGACACTTAAATGCTAAAGGAAGCGAGGATTTAATCCTTGAATCAAAAGAATTAGGTCCAGAAAAGATTACTGGAGAATTGTAAAAACCCTAACCCTAATCCTAGCCCTAACCCTAACCTGAGAGTTGTAAAATTTTATCCAATGAAAATGCTTGAAATTGACTCTAATCTGCATTTTAAATTGGAAACTCCCACTTTGACTTTGACCCTCTTTCATCATTCAGTTGACTAAAATGTCATGCAGAATTTTTTTTGACACTTAAATACTAAAGGAAGCGAGGAATTGAATCCTTGAATCAAAATAATTAGGTCCAGAAAAGATTACTGGAGAATTGTAAAAACCCTAACCCTAATCCTAGCCCTAACCCTAACCGGAGAGTTGTAAAATTTTATCTAATGAAAATTCTTAAAATTGACTCTAATCTGCATTTTAAATTGGAAACTCCCACTTGGACTTTGACCTTTTTCCATCGTTCAGTTCATGAAGATATTCTGAGACAGATCATTTTTGACAAGTACATGCTACAGAAAGTCTGTAATTTATTCCTTGAATCAAAAACTTTTGATCCAGGAAAGATTACCAGAGAAGTGTGATTTTTTTCTCCAATGACAATGCTTGAAATGGACTCTAATCTGCATATTAAATTGGAAACTCCCACTTGGACTTTGACCCTCTTTCATCATTCAGTTGACTAAAATATCATGCAGAATTTTTTTTGACACTTAAATGCTAAAGGAAGCGAGGATTTAATCCTTGAATCAATAGAATTAGGTCCAGAAAAGATTACTGGAGAATTGTAAAAACCCTAACCGTAATCCTAGCCCTAACCCTAACTGGAGAGTTGTAAAATTTTATCTAATGAAAATTCTTAAAATTGACTCTAATCTGCATTTTAAATTGGAAACTCCCACTTGGACTTTGACCTTTTTCCATCGTTCAGTTCATGAAGATATTCTGAGACAGATCATTTTTGACAAGTACATGCTAAAGTAAGTCTGTAATTTATTCCTTGAATCAAAAACTTTTGATCCAGGAAAGATTACCAGAGAAGTGTGATTTTTTTTCTCCAATGACAATGCTTGAAATTGACTCTAATCTGCATTTTAAATTGGAAACTCCCACTTGGACTTTGACCTTTTTCCATCGTTCAGTTCATGAAGATATTCTGAGACAGATCATTTTTGACAAGTACATGCTAAAGAAAGTCTGTAATTTATTCCTTGAATCAAAAACTTTTGATCCAGGAAAGATTAGCAGAGAAGTGTGATTTTTTTTCTCCAATGACAATGCTTGAAATTGACTCTAATCTGCATTTTAAATTGGAAACTCCCACCTGGACTTTGACCCTCTTTCATCATTCAGTTGACTAAAATATCATGCAGAATTTCTTTTGACACTTAAATGCTAAATAAAGCGAGGATTTAATCCTTGAATCAAAAGAATTAGGTCCAGAAAAGATTACTGGAGAATTGTAAAAACCCTAACCCTAATCCTAGCCCTAACCCTAACCGGAGAGTTGTAAAATTTTATCTAATGAAAATTCTTAAAATTGACTCTAATCTGCATTTTAAATTGGAAACTCCCACTTGGACTTTGACCCTCTTTCATCATTCAGTTGACTAAAATATCATGCAGAATTTTTTTTGACACTTAAATGCTAAAGGAAGCGAGGAATTTAATCCTTGAATCAAAAGAATTAGGTCCTGAAAATATTACTGGAGAATTGTAAAAACCCTAACCCTAATCCTAGCCCTAACCCTAACCGGAGAGTTGTAAAATTTTATCTAATGAAAATTCTTAAAATTGACTCTAATCTGCATTTTAAATTGGAAACTCCCACTTGGACTTTGACCTTTTTCCATCGTTCAGTTCATGAAGATATTCTGAGACAGATCATTTTTGACAAGTACATGCTACAGAAAGTCTGTAATTTATTCCTTGAAACAAAAACTTTTGATCCAGGAAAGATTACCAGAGAAGTGTGATTTCTTTCTCCAATGACAATGCTTGAAATGGACTCTAATCTGCATATTATATTGGAAACTCCCACTTGGACTTTGACCCTATTTCATCATTCAGTTGACTAAAATATCATGCAGAATTTTTTTTGACACTTAAATGCTAAAGGAAGCGAGGATTTAATCCTTGAATCAATAGAATTAGGTCCAGAAAAGATTACTGGAGAATTGTAAAAACCCTAACCCTAATCCTAGCCCTAACCCTAACCGGAAAGTTGTAATATTTTATCTAATGAAAATTCTTAAAATTGACTCTAATCTGCATTTTAAATTGGAAACTCCCACTTGGACTTTGACCTTTTTCCATCGTTCAGTTCATGAAGATATTCTGAGACAGATCTTTTTTGTCAAGTACATGCTAAAGAATGTCTGTAATTTATTCTTTGAATCAAAAACTTTTGATCCAGGAAAGATTAGCAGAGAAGTGTGATTTTTTTTCTCCAATGACAATGCTTGAAATTGACTCTAATCTGCATTTTAAATTGGAAACTCCCACTTGGACTTTGACCCTCTTTCATCATTCAGTTGACTAAAATATCATGCAGAATTTCTTTTGACACTTAAATGCTAAAGGAAGCGAGGATTTAATCCTTGAATCAAAAGAATTAGGTCCAGAAAAGATTACTGGAGAATTGTAAAAACCCTAACCCTAATCCTAACCCTAACCCTAACCTGAGAGTTGTAAAATTTTATCTAATGAAAATGCTTGAAATTGACTCTAATCTGCATTTTAAATTGGAAACTCCCACTTTGACTTTGACCCTCTTTCATCATTCAGTTGACTAAAATGTCATGCAGAATTTTTTTTGACACTTAAATACTAAAGGAAGCGAGGAATTGAATCCTTGAATCAAAATAATTAGGTCCAGAAAAGATTACTGGAGAATTGTAAAAACCCTAACCCTAATCCTAGCCCTAACCCTAACTGGAGAGTTGTAAAATTTTATCTAATGAAAATTCTTAAAATTGACTCTAATCTGCATTTTAAATTGGAAACTCCCACTTGGACTTTGACCTTTTTCCATCGTTCAGTTCATGAAGATATTCTGAGACAGATCATTTTTGACAAGTACATGCTATAGAAAGTCTGTCATTTATTCCTTGAATCAAAAACTTTTGATCCAGGAAAGATTACCAGAGAAGTGTGATTTTTTTCTCCAATGACAATGCTTGAAATGGACTCTAATCTGCATTTTAAATTGGAAACTCCCACTTGGACTTTGACCCTCTTTCATCATTCAGTTGACTAAAATATCATGCAGAATTATTTTTGACACTTAAATGCTAAAGGAAGCGAGGAATTGAATCCTTGAATCAAAAGAATTAGGTCCAGAAAAGATTACTGGAGAATTGTAAAAACCCTAACCCTAATCCTAGCCCTAACCCTAACCGGAGAGTTGTAAAATTTTATCTAATGAAAATGCTGGAAATTGACTGTAATCTGCATTTTAAATTGGAAACTCCCACTTGGACTTTGATCCTCTTTCATCTTTCAGTTCATGAAGATATTCTGAGACAGATCATTTTTGACAAGTACATGCTAAAGAAAGTGTGTAATTTAGTTCTTGAATCAAAAACTTTTGATCCAGGAAAGATTACCAGTGAAGGGTGATTTTTTTTTCTCCAAAAACAATGCTTGAAATTTACTCTAATCTGCATTTTAAATTGGAAACTCCCACTTTGACTTTGACCCTCTTTCATCATTCAGTTGACTAAAATATCATGCAGAATTTTTTTTGACACTTAAATGCTAAAGGAAGCGAGGATTTAATCCTTGAATCAAAAGAATTAGGTCCAGAAAAGATTACTGGAGAATTGTAAAAACCCTAACCCTAATCCTAACCCTAACCCTAACCTGAGAGTTGTAAAATTTTATCAAATGAAAATGCTTGAAATTGACTCTAATCTGCATTTTAAATTGGAAACTCCCACTTGGACTTTGACCGTCTTTCATCATTCAGTTGACTAAAATATCATGCAGAATTTTTTTTGACACTTAAATGCTAAAGGAAGCGAGGATTTAATCCTTGAATCAAAAGAATTAGGTCCAGAAAAGATTACTGGAGAATTGTAAAAACCCTAACCCTAATCCTAACCCTAACCCTAACCTGAGAGTTGTAAAATTTTATCTAATGAAAATGCTTGAAATTGACTCTAATCTGCATTTTAAATTGGAAACTCCCACTTTGACTTTGACCCTCTTTCATCATTCAGTTGACTAAAATATCATGCAGAATTTTTTTTGACACTTAAATGCTAAAGGAAGCGAGGAATTGAATCCTTGAATCAAAAGAATTAGGTCCAGAAAAGATTACTGGAGAATTGTAAAAACCCTAACCCTAATCCTAGCCCTAACCCTAACCGGAGAGTTGTAAAATTTTATCTAATGAAAATTCTTAAAATTGACTCTAATCTGCATTTTAAATTGGAAACTCCCATTTGGACTTTGACCTTTTTCCATCGTTCAGTTCATGAAGATATTCTGAGACAGATCATTTTTGACAAGTACATGCTACAGAAAGTCTGTAATTTATTCCTTGAATCAAAAACTTTTGATCCAGGAAAGATTACCAGAGAAGTGTGATTTTTTTCTCCAATGACAATGCTTGAAATGGACTCTAATCTGCATATTATATTGGAAACTCCCACTTGGACTTTGACCCTATTTCATCATTCAGTTGACTAAAATATCATGCAGAATTTTTTTTGACACTTAAATGCTAAAGGAAGCGAGGATTTAATCCTTGAATCAAAAGAATTAGGTCCAGAAAAGATTACTGGAGAATTGTAAAAACCCTAACCCTAATCCTAACCCTAACCCTAACCTGAGAGTTGTAAAATTTTATCTAATGAAAATGCTTGAAATTGACTCTAATCTGCATTTTAAATTGGAAACTCCCACTTTGACTTTGACCCTCTTTCATCATTCAGTTGACTAAAATGTCATGCAGAATTTTTTTTGACACTTAAATACTAAAGGAAGCGAGGAATTGAATCCTTGAATCAAAATAATTAGGTCCAGAAAAGATTACTGGAGAATTGTAAAAACCCTAACCCTAATCCAAGCCCTAACCCTAACTGGAGAGTTGTAAAATTTTATCTAATGAAAATTCTTAAAATTGACTCTAATCTGCATTTTAAATTGGAAACTCCCACTTGGACTTTGACCTTTTTCCATCGTTCAGTTAATGAAGATATTCTGAGACAGATCATTTTTGACAAGTACATGCTAAAGAAAGTGTGTAATTTAGTTCTTGAATCAAAAACTTTTGATCCAGGAAAGATTACCAGTGAAGGGTGATTTTTTTTTCTCCAAAAACAATGCTTGAAATTTACTCTAATCTGCATTTTAAATTGGAAACTCCCACTTGGACTTTGACCCTCTTTCATCATTCAGTTGACTAAAATATCATGCAGAATTTTTTTTGACACTTAAATGCTAAAGGAAGCGAGGATTTAATCCTTGAATCAAAAGAATTAGGTCCAGAAAAGATTACTGGAGAATTGTAAAAACCCTAACCATAATCCTAACCCTAACCCTAACCTGAGAGTTATAAAATTTTATCTAATGAAAATGCTTGAAATTGACTCTAATCTGCATTTTAAATTGGAAACTCCCACTTTGACTTTGACCCTCTTTCATCATTCAGTTGACTAAAATGTCATGCAGAATTTTTTTTGACACTTAAATACTAAAGGAAGCGAGGAATTGAATCCTTGAATCAAAATAATTAGGTCCAGAAAAGATTACTGGAGAATTGTAAAAACCCTAACCCTAATCCTAGCCCTAACCCTAACTGGAGAGTTGTAAAATTTTATCTAATGAAAATTCTTAAAATTGACTCTAATCTGCATTTTAAATTGGAAACTCCCACTTGGACTTTGACCTTTTTCCATCGTTCAGTTAATGAAGATATTCTGAGACAGATCATTTTTGACAAGTACATGCTAAAGAAAGTGTGTAATTTAGTTCTTGAATCAAAAACTTTTGATCCAGGAAAGATTACCAGTGAAGGGTGATTTTTTTTTCTCCAAAAACAATGCTTGAAATTTACTCTAATCTGCATTTTAAATTGGAAACTCCCACTTGGACTTTGACCCTCTTTCATCATTCAGTTGACTAAAATATCATGCAGAATTTTTTTTGACACTTAAATGCTAAAGGAAGCGAGGATTTAATCCTTGAATCAAAAGAATTAGGTCCAGAAAAGATTATTGGAGAATTGTAAAAACCCTAACCCTAATCCTAACCCTAACCCTAACCTGAGAGTTATAAAATTTTATCTAATGAAAATGCTTGAAATTGACTCTAATCTGCATTTTAAATTAGAAACTCCCACTTTGACTTTGACCCTCTTTCATCATTCAGTTGACTAAAATGTCATGCAGAATTTTTTTTGACACTTAAATACTAAAGGAAGCGAGGAATTGAATCCTTGAATCAAAATAATTAGGTCCAGAAAAGATTACTGGAGAATTGTAAAAACCCTAACCCTAATCCTAGCCCTATCCCTAACTGGAGAGTTGTAAAATTTTATCTAATGAAAATTTTTAAAATTGACTCTAATCTGCATTTTAAATTGGAAACTCCCACTTGGACTTTGACCTTTTTCCATCGTTCAGTTCATGAAGATATTCTGAGACAGATCATTTTTGACAAGTACATGCTAAAGAAAGTGTGTAATTTAGTTCTTGAATCAAAAACTTTTGATCCAGGAAAGATTACCAGTGAAGGGTGATTTTTTTTTCTGCAAAAACAATGCTTGAAATTTACTCTAATCTGCATTTTAAATTGGAAACTCCCACTTGGACTTTGACCCTCTTTCATCATTCAGTTGACTAAAATATCATGCAGAATTTTTTTGACACTTAAATGCTAAAGGAAGCGAGGATTTAATCCTTGAATCAAAAGAATTAGGTCCAGAAAAGATTACTGGAGAATTGTAAAAACCCTAACCCTAATCCTAACCCTAACCCTAACCTGAGAGTTGTAAAATTTTATCTAATGAAAATGCTTGAAATTGACTCTAATCTGCATTTTAAATTGGAAACTCCCACTTTGACTTTGACCCTCTTTCATCATTCAGTTGACTAAAATGTCATGCAGAATTTTTTTTGACACTTAAATACTAAAGGAAGCGAGGAATTGAATCCTTGAATCAAAATAATTAGGTCCAGAAAAGATTACTGGAGAATTGTAAAAACCCTAACCCTAATCCAAGCCCTAACCCTAACTGGAGAGTTGTAAAATTTTATCTAATGAAAATTCTTAAAATTGACTCTAATCTGCATTTTAAATTGGAAACTCCCACTTGGACTTTGACCTTTTTCCATCGTTCAGTTAATGAAGATATTCTGAGACAGATCATTTTTGACAAGTACATGCTAAAGAAAGTGTGTAATTTAGTTCTTGAATCAAAAACTTTTGATCCAGGAAAGATTACCAGTGAAGGGTGATTTTTTTTTCTCCAAAAACAATGCTTGAAATTTACTCTAATCTGCATTTTAAATTGGAAACTCCCACTTGGACTTTGACCCTCTTTCATCATTCAGTTGACTAAAATATCATGCAGAATTTTTTTAGACACTTAAATGCTAAAGGAAGCGAGGATTTAATCCTTGAATCAAAAGAATTAGGTCCAGAAAAGATTACTGGAGAATTGTAAAAACCCTAACCATAATCCTAACCCTAACCCTAACCTGAGAGTTATAAAATTTTATCTAATGAAAATGCTTGAAATTGACTCTAATCTGCATTTTAAATTGGAAACTCCCACTTTGACTTTGACCCTCTTTCATCATTCAGTTGACTAAAATGTCATGCAGAATTTTTTTTGACACTTAAATACTAAAGGAAGCGAGGAATTGAATCCTTGAATCAAAATAATTAGGTCCAGAAAAGATTACTGGAGAATTGTAAAAACCCTAACCCTAATCCTAGCCCTAACCCTAACTGGAGAGTTGTAAAATTTTATCTAATGAAAATTCTTAAAATTGACTCTAATCTGCATTTTAAATTGGAAACTCCCACTTGGACTTTGACCTTTTTCCATCGTTCAGTTCATGAAGATATTCTGAGACGGATCATTTTTGACAAGTACATGCTAAAGAAAGTCTGTAATTTATTCCTTGAATCAAAAACTTTTGATCCAGGAAAGATTAGCAGAGAAGTGTGATTTTTTTTTCTCCAATGACAATGCTTGAAATTGACTCTAATCTGCATTTTAAATTGGAAACGCCCACTTGGACTTTGACCCTCTTTCATCATTCAGTTGACTAAAATATCATGCAGAATTTCTTTTGACACTTAAATGCTAAAGGAAGCGAGGATTTAATCCTTGAATCAAAAGAATTAGGTCCAGAAAAGATTACTGGAGAATTGTAAAAACCCTAACCCTAATCCTAACCCTAACCCTAACCTGAGAGTTGTAAAATTTTATCTAATGAAAATGCTTGAAATTGACTCTAATCTGCATTTTAAATTGGAAACTCCCACTTTGACTTTGACCCTCTTTCATCATTCAGTTGACTAAAATGTCATGCAGAATTTTTTTTGACACTTAAATACTAAAGGAAGCGAGGAATTGAATCCTTGAATCAAAATAATTAGGTCCAGAAAAGATTACTGGAGAATTGTAAAAACCCTAACCCTAATCCTAGCCCTATCCCTAACTGGAGAGTTGTAAAATTTTATCTAATGAAAATTTTTAAAATTGACTCTAATCTGCATTTTAAATTGGAAACTCCCACTTGGACTTTGACCTTTTTCCATCGTTCAGTTCATGAAGATATTCTGAGACAGATCATTTTTGACAAGTACATGCTAAAGAAAGTGTGTAATTTAGTTCTTGAATCAAAAACTTTTGATCCAGGAAAGATTACCAGTGAAGGGTGATTTTTTTTTCTGCAAAAACAATGCTTGAAATTTACTCTAATCTGCATTTTAAATTGGAAACTCCCACTTGGACTTTGACCCTCTTTCATCATTCAGTTGACTAAAATATCATGCAGAATTTTTTTTGACACTTAAATGCTAAAGGAAGCGAGGATTTAATCCTTGAATCAAAAGAATTAGGTCCAGAAAAGATTACTGGAGAATTGTAAAAACCCTAACCCTAATCCTAACCCTAACCCTAACCTGAGAGTTGTAAAATTTTATCTAATGAAAATGCTTGAAATTGACTCTAATCTGCATTTTAAATTGGAAACTCCCACTTTGACTTTGACCCTCTTTCATCATTCAGTTGACTAAAATGTCATGCAGAATTTTTTTTGACACTTAAATACTAAAGGAAGCGAGGAATTGAATCCTTGAATCAAAATAATTAGGTCCAGAAAAGATTACTGGAGAATTGTAAAAACCCTAACCCTAATCCAAGCCCTAACCCTAACTGGAGAGTTGTAAAATTTTATCTAATGAAAATTCTTAAAATTGACTCTAATCTGCATTTTAAATTGGAAACTCCCACTTGGACTTTGACCTTTTTCCATCGTTCAGTTAATGAAGATATTCTGAGACAGATCATTTTTGACAAGTACATGCTAAAGAAAGTGTGTAATTTAGTTCTTGAATCAAAAACTTTTGATCCAGGAAAGATTACCAGTGAAGGGTGATTTTTTTTTCTCCAAAAACAATGCTTGAAATTTACTCTAATCTGCATTTTAAATTGGAAACTCCCACTTGGACTTTGACCCTCTTTCATCATTCAGTTGACTAAAATATCATGCAGAATTTTTTTTGACACTTAAATGCTAAAGGAAGCGAGGATTTAATCCTTGAATCAAAAGAATTAGGTCCAGAAAAGATTACTGGAGAATTGTAAAAACCCTAACCATAATCCTAACCCTAACCCTAACCTGAGAGTTATAAAATTTTATCTAATGAAAATGCTTGAAATTGACTCTAATCTGCATTTTAAATTGGAAACTCCCACTTTGACTTTGACCCTCTTTCATCATTCAGTTGACTAAAATGTCATGCAGAATTTTTTTTGACACTTAAATACTAAAGGAAGCGAGGAATTGAATCCTTGAATCAAAATAATTAGGTCCAGAAAAGATTACTGGAGAATTGTAAAAACCCTAACCCTAATCCTAGCCCTAACCCTAACTGGAGAGTTGTAAAATTTTATCTAATGAAAATTCTTAAAATTGACTCTAATCTGCATTTTAAATTGGAAACTCCCACTTGGACTTTGACCTTTTTCCATCGTTCAGTTCATGAAGATATTCTGAGACGGATCATTTTTGACAAGTACATGCTAAAGAAAGTCTGTAATTTATTCCTTGAATCAAAAACTTTTGATCCAGGAAAGATTAGCAGAGAAGTGTGATTTTTTTTTCTCCAATGACAATGCTTGAAATTGACTCTAATCTGCATTTTAAATTGGAAACGCCCACTTGGACTTTGACCCTCTTTCATCATTCAGTTGACTAAAATATCATGCAGAATTTCTTTTGACACTTAAATGCTAAAGGAAGCGAGGATTTAATCCTTGAATCAAAAGAATTAGGTCCAGAAAAGATTACTGGAGAATTGTAAAAACCCTAACCCTAATCCTAACCCTAACCCTAACCTGAGAGTTGTAAAATTTTATCTAATGAAAATGCTTGAAATTGACTCTAATCTGCATTTTAAATTGGAAACTCCCACTTTGACTTTGACCCTCTTTCATCATTCAGTTGACTAAAATGTCATGCAGAATTTTTTTTGACACTTAAATACTAAAGGAAGCGAGGAATTGAATCCTTGAATCAAAATAATTAGGTCCAGAAAAGATTACTGGAGAATTGTAAAAACCCTAACCCTAATCCTAGCCCTAACCCTAACTGGAGAGTTGTAAAATTTTATCTAATGAAAATTCTTAAAATTGACTCTAATCTGCATTTTAAATTGGAAACTCCCACTTGGACTTTGACCTTTTTCCATCGTTCAGTTCATGAAGATATTCTGAGACAGATCATTTTTGACAAGTACATGCTAAGGAAAGTCTGTAATTTATTCCTTGAATCAAAAACTTTTGATCCAGGAAAGATTAGCAGAGAAGTGTGATTTTTTTTCTCCAATGACAATGCTTGAAATTGACTCTAATCTGCATTTTAAATTGGAAACTCCCACTTGGACTTTGACCCTCTTTCATCATTCAGTTGATTAAAATATCATGCAGAATTTTTTTTGACACTTAAATGCTAAAGGAAGCGAGGATTTAATCCTTGAATCAAAAGAATTATGTCCAGAAAAGATTACTGGAGAATTGTAAAAACCCTAACCCTAATCCTAACCCTAACCCTAACCTGAGAGTTGTAAAATTTTATCAAATGAAAATGCTTGAAATTGACTCTAATCTGCATTTTAAATTGGAAACTCCCTCTTGGACTTTGACCCTCTTTCATCATTCAGTTCACTAAAATATCATGCAGAATTTTTTTTTGACACTTAAATGCTAAAGGAGCGAGGAATTTAATCCTTGAATCAAAAGAATTAGGTCCAGAAAAGATTACTGGAGAATTGTAAAAACCCTAACCCTAATCCTAGCCCTAACCCTAACCGGAGCGTTGTAAAATTTTATCTAATGAAAATGCTTGAAATTGACTCTAATCTGCATTTTAAATTGGAAACTCCCACTAGGACTTTGACCTTTTTTCATCGTTCAGTTCATGAAGATATTCTGAGACAGATCATTTTTGACAAGTACATGCTAAAGAAAGTGTGTAATTTATTCCTTGAATCAAAAACTTTTGATCCAGGAAATATTACCAGAGAAGTGTGATTTTTTTTCTCCAATTACAATGCTTGAAATTGACTCTAATCTGCATTTTAAATTGGAAACTCCCACTTGGACTTTGACCTTTTTTCATCGTTCAGTTCATGAAGATATTCTGAGACAGATCATTTTTGACAAGTACATGCTAAAGAAAGTCTGTAATTTATTCCTTGAATCAAAAACTTTTGATCCAGGAAAGATTAACAGAGAAGTCTGATTTTTTTTTCTCCAATGACAATGCTTGAAATTGACTCTAATATGCATTTTAAATTGGAAACTCCCACTTGGACTTTGACCCTCTTTCATCATTCAGTTGACTAAAATATCATGCAGAATTTTTTTTTGACACTTAAATGCTATGGGAAGCGAGGAATTTAATCCTTGAATCAAAAGAATTAGTTCCAGAAAAGATTACTGGAGAATTGTAAAAACCCTAACCCTAATCCTAGCCCTAACCCTAACCGGAGTGTTGTAAAATTTTATCTAATGAAAATGGTTGAAATTGACTCTAATCTGCATTTTAAATTGGAAACTCCCACTTGGACTTTGACCTTTTTCCATCGTTCAGTTCATGAAGATATTCTGAGACAGATCATTTTTCACAAGTACATGCTAAAGAAAATGTGTAATTTAGTCCTTGAATCAAAAACTTTTGATCCAGGAAAGATTACCAGAGAAGTGTGATTTTTTTTCTCCAATGACAATGCTTGAAATTGACTCTAATCTGCATATTAAATTGGAAACTCCCACTTGTACTTTGACCCTCTTTCATCATTCAGTTGACTAAAATATCATGCAGAATTTTTTTTGACACTTAAATGCTAAAGGAAGCGAGGATTTAATCCTTGAATCAAAAGAATTAGGTCCAGAAAAGATTACTGGAGAATTGTAAAAACCCTAACCCTAATCCTAACCCTAACCGGAGAGTTGTAAAATTTTATCTAATGAAAATGCTTGATATTGACTCTAATCTGCATTTTAAATTGGAAACTCCCACTAGGACTTTGACCTTTTTTCATCGTTCAGTTCACGAAGATATTCTGAGACAGATCATTTTTGACAAGTACATGCTAAAGAAAGTCTGTTATTTATTCCTTGAATCAAAAACTTTTGATCCAGGAAATATTACCAGAGAAGTGTGATTTTTTTTCTCCAATTACAATGCTTGAAATTGACTCTAATCTGCATTTTAAATTGGAAACTCCCACTTGGACTTTGACCCTCTTTCATCATTCAGTTGACTAAAATATCATGCAGAATATTATTTTGAGACTTAAATGCTAAAGGAAGTGAGGAATTTAATCCTTGAATCAAAAGAATTAGGTCCAGAAAAGATTACTGGAGAATTGTAAAAACCCTAACCCTAATCCTAGCCCTAACCCTATCTGGAGAGTTGTAAAATTTTATTTAATGAAAATTCTTAAAATTGACTTTAATCTGCATTTTAAATTGGAAACTCCCACTTGGACTTTGACCTCTTTTCATCGTTCAGTTCATGAAGATATTCTGAGACAGATAATTTTTCACAAGTACATGCTAAAGAAAGTGTGTAATTTAGTTCTTGAATAAAAAACTTTTGATCCAGGAAAGATTACCAGAGAAGTGTGATTTTTTTCTCCAATGACAATGCTTGAAATTGACTCTAATCTGCATTTTAAATTGGAAACTCCCACTTGGACTTTGACCCTCTTTCATCATTCAGTTCACTAAAATATCATGCAGAATTTTTTTTGACACTTAAATGCTAAAGGAAGCGAGGATTTAATCCTTGAATCAATAGAATTAGGTCCAGAAAAGATTACTGGAGAATTGTAAAAACCCTAACCCTAATCCTAGCCCTAACCCTAACCGGAGAGTTGTAAAATTTTATCTAATGAAAATTCTTAAAATTGACTTTAATCTGCATTTTAAATTGGAAACTCCCACTTGGACTTTGACCTTTTTTCATCGTTCAGTTCATGAAGATATTCTGAGACAGATAATTTTTCACAAGTACATGCTAAAGAAAGTGTGTAATTTAGTTCTTGAATCAAAAACTTTTGATCCAGGAAATATTACCAGAGAAGTGTGATTTTTTTCTCCAATGACAATGCTTGAAATTGACTCTAATCTGCATTTTAAATTGGAAACTCCCACTTGGACTTTGACCCTCTTTCATCATTCAGTTCACTAAAATATCATGCAGAATTTTTTTTGACACTTAAATGCTAAAGGAAGCGAGGATTTAATCCTTGAATCAAAAGAATTAGGTCCAGAAAAGATTACTGGAGATTTGTAAAAACCCTAACCCTAATCCTAGCCCTAACCCTAACCGGAGAGTTGTAAAATTTTATCTAATGAAAATGCCTGAAATTGACTGTAATCTGCATTTTAAATTGGAAACTCCCACTTTGACTTTGATCCTCTTTCATCATTCAGTTGACTAAAATATCATGCAGAATTTTTTTTTTGACACTTAAATGCTAAAGGAGCGAGGAATTTAATCCTTGAATCAAAAGAATTAGGTCCAGAAAAGATTACTGGAGAATTGTAAAAACCCTAACCCTAATCCTAGCCCTAACCCTAACCGGAGCGTTGTAAAATTTTATCTAATGAAAATGCTTGAAATTGACTCTAATCTGCATTTTAAATTGGAAACTCCCACTAGGACTTTGACCTTTTTTCATCGTTCAGTTCACTAAAATATCATGCAGAATTTTTTTTGACACTTAAATGCTAAAGGAAGCGAGGATTTAATCCTTGAATCAAAAGAATTAGGTCCAGAAAAGATTACTGGAGAATTGTAAAAACCCTAACCCTAATCCTAGCCCTAACCCTAACCGGAGAGTTGTAAAATTTTATATAATGAAAATTCTTAAAATTGACTCTAATCTGCATTTTAAATTGGAAACTCCCACTTGGACTTTGACCTTTTTTCATCATTCAGTTCATGAAGATATTCTGAGACAGATAATTTTTGACAAGTACATACTAAATAAAGTCTGTAATTTATTTCTTGAATCAAAAACTTTTGATCCAGGAAAGATTAACAGAGAAGTGTGATTTTTTTCTCCAATGACAATGCTTGAAATTGACACTAATCTGCATTTTAAATTGGAAACTCCCACTTGGACTTTGACCCTCTTTCATCATTCAGTTCACTAAAATATCATGCAGAATTTTTTTTGACACTTAAATGCTAAAGGAAGCGAGGATTTAATCCTTGAATCAAAAGAATTAGGTCCAGAAAAGATTACTGGAGAATTGTAAAAACCCTAACCCTAATCCTAACCCTAACCGGAGAGTTGTAAAATGTTATCTAATGAAAATGCTTGAAATTGACTGTAATCTGCATTTTAAATTGGAAACTCTCACTTTGAATTTGATCCTCTTTCATCATTCAGTTGACTAAAATATCATGCAGAATTTTTTTTTGACACTTAAATGCTAAAGGAGCGAGGAATTTAATCCTTGAATCAAAAGAATTAGGTCCAGAAAAGATTACTGGAGAATTGTAAAAACCCTAACCCTAATCCTAGCCCTAACCCTAACCGGAGCGTTGTAAAATTTTATCTAATGAAAATGCTTGAAATTGACTCTAATCTGCATTTTAAATTGGAAACTCCCACTAGGACTTTGACCTTTTTTCATCGTTCAGTTCATGAAGATATTCTGAGACAGATCATTTTTGACAAGTACATGCTAAAGAAAGTCTGTAATTTATTCCTTGAATCAAAAACTTTTGATCCAGGAAATATTACCAGAGAAGTGTGATTTTTTTTCTCCAATTACAATGCTTGAAATTGACTCTAATCTGCATTTTAAATTGGAAACTCCGACTTGGACTTTGACCCTCTTTCATCATTCAGTTGACTAAAATATCATGCAGAATATTATTTTGAGACTTAAATGCTAAAGGAAGTGAGGAATTTAATCCTTGAATCAAAAGAATTAGGTCCAAAAAAGATTACTGGAGAATTGTAAAAACCCTAACCCTAATCCTAGCCCTAACCCTATCTGGAGAGTTGTAAAATTTTATTTAATGAAAATTCTTAAAATTGACTTTAATCTGCATTTTAAATTGGAAACTCCCACTTGGACTTTGACCTTTTTTCATCGTTCAGTTCATGAAGATATTCTGAGACAGATCATTTTTCACAAGTACATGCTAAAGAAAGTGTGTAATTTAGTTCTTGAATAAAAAACTTTTGATCCAGGAAAGATTACCAGAGAAGTGTGATTTTTTTCTCCAATGACAATGCTTGAAATTGACTCTAATCTGCATTTTAAATTGGAAACTCCCACTTGGACTTTGACCCTCTTTCATCATTCAGTTGACTAATATATCATGCAGAATTTTTTTTGACACTTAAATGCTAAAGGAAGCGAAGAATTTAATCCTTGAATCAAAAGAATTAGGTCCAGAAAAGATTACTGGAGAATTGTAAAAACCCTAACCCTAATCCTAGCCCTAACCCTAACCGGAGAGTTGTAAAATTTTATCTAATGAAAATTCTTAAAATTGACTCTAATCTGCATTTTAAATTGGAAACTCCCACTTGGAATTTGATCTTTTTTCATCGTTCAGTTCATAAAGATATTCTGAGACAGATAATTTTTGACAAGTACATACTAAAGAAAGTCTGTAATTTATTTCTTGAATCAAAAACTTTTGATCCAGGAAAGATTAACAAAGAAGTGTGGTTTTTTTCTCCAATGACAATGCTTGAAATTGACTCTAATCTGCATTTTAAATTGGAAACTCCCACTTGGACTTTGACCCTCTTTCATCATTCAGTTGACTAAAATATCATGCAGAATTTTTTTTGACACTTAAATGCTAAAGGAAGCGAGGATTTAATCCTTGAATCAAAAGAATTAGGTCCAGAAAATATTACTGGAGAATTGTAAAAACCCTAACCCTAATCCTAACCCTAACCGGAGAGTTGTAAAATTTTATCTAATGAAAATGCTTGAAATTGACTGTAATCTGCATTTTAAATTGGAAACTCCCACTTTGACTTTGATCCTCTTTCATCATTCAGTTGACTAAAATATTATGCAGAATTTTTTTTTGACACTTAAATGCTAAAGGAGCGAGGAATTTAATCCTTGAATCAAAAGAATTAGGTCCAGAAAAGATTACTGGAGAATTGTAAAAACCCTAACCCTAATCCTAGCCCTAACCCTAACCGGAGCGTTGTAAAGTTTTATCTAATGAAAATGCTTGAAATTGACTCTAATCTGCATTTTAAATTGGAAACTCCCACTAGGACTTTGACCTTTTTTCATCGTTCAGTTCACTAAAATATCATGCAGAATTTTTTTTGACACTTAAATGCTAAAGGAAGCGAGGATTTAATCCTTGAATCAAAAGAATTAGGTCCAGAAAAGATTACTGGAGAATTGTAAAAACCCTAACCCTAATCCTAGCCCTAACCCTAACCGGAGAGTTGTAAAATTTTATCTAATGAAAATTCTTAAAATTGACTCTAATCTGCATTTTAAATTGGAAACTCCCACTTGGACTTTGACCTTTTTTCATCATTCAGTTCATGAAGATATTCTGAGACAGATAATTTTTGACAAGTACATACTAAATAAAGTCTGTAATTTATTTCTTGAATCAAAAACTTTTGATCCAGGAAAGATTAACAGAGAAGTGTGATTTTTTTCTCCAGTGACAATGCTTGAAATTGACTCTAATCTGCATTTTAAATTGGAAACTCCCACTTGGACTTTGACCCTCTTTCATCATTCAGTTCACTAAAATATCATGCAGAATTTTTTTTGACACTTAAATGCTAAAGGAAGCGAGGATTTAATCCTTGAATCAAAAGAATTAGGTCCAGAAAAGATTACTGGAGAATTGTAAAAACCCTAACCCTAATCCTAACCCTAACCGGAGAGTTGTAAAATGTTATCTAATGAAAATGTTTGAAATTGACTGTAATCTGCATTTTAAATTGGAAACTCTCACTTTGACTTTGATCCTCTTTCATCATTCAGTTGACTAAAATATCATGCAGAATTTTTTTTTGTCACTTAAATGCTAAAGGAGCGAGGAATTTAATCCTTGAATCAAAAGAATTAGGTCCAGAAAAGATTACTGGAGAATTGTAAAAACCCTAACCCTAATCCTAGCCCTAACCCTAACCGGAGCGTTGTAAAATTTTATCTAATGAAAATGCTTGAAATTGACTCTAATCTGCATTTTAAATTGGAAACTCCCACTAGGACTTTGACCTTTTTTCATCGTTCAGTTCATGAAGATATTCTGAGACAGATCATTTTTGACAAGTACATGCTAAAGAAAGTCTGTAATTTATTCCTTGAATCAAAAACTTTTGATCCAGGAAATATTACCAGAGAAGTGTGATTTTTTTTCTCCAATTACAATGCTTGAAATTGACTCTAATCTGCATTTTAAATTGGAAACTCCGACTTGGACTTTGACCCTCTTTCATCATTCAGTTGACTAAAATATCATGCAGAATATTATTTTGAGACTTAAATGCTAAAGGAAGTGAGGAATTTAATCCTTGAATCAAAAGAATTAGGTCCAGAAAAGATTACTGGAGAATTGTAAAAACCCTAACCCTAATCCTAGCCCTAACCCTATCTGGAGAGTTGTAAAATTTTATTTAATGAAAATTCTTAAAATTGACTTTAATCTGCATTTTAAATTGGAAACTCCCACTTGGACTTTGACCTTTTTTCATCGTTCAGTTCATGAAGATATTCTGAGACAGATCATTTTTCACAAGTACATGCTAAAGAAAGTGTGTAATTTAGTTCTTGAATAAAAAACTTTTGATCCAGGAAAGATTACCAGAGAAGTGTGATTTTTTTCTCCAATGACAATGCTTGAAATTGACTCTAATCTGCATTTTAAATTGGAAACTCCCACTTGGACTTTGACCCTCTTTCATCATTCAGTTGACTAAAATATCATGCAGAATTTTTTTTGACACTTAAATGCTAAAGGAAGCGAAGAATTTAATCCTTGAATCAAAAGAATTAGGTCCAGAAAAGATTACTGGAGAATTGTAAAAACCCTAACCCTAATCCTAGCCCTAACCCTAACCGGAGAGTTGTAAAATTTTATCTAATGAAAATTCTTAAAATTGACTCTAATCTGCATTTTAAATTGGAAACTCCCACTTGGAATTTGATCTTTTTTCATCGTTCAGTTCATAAAGATATTCTGAGACAGATAATTTTTGACAAGTACATACTAAAGAAAGTCTGTAATTTATTTCTTGAATCAAAAACTTTTGATCCAGGAAAGATTAACAGAGAAGTGTGGTTTTTTTCTCCAATGACAATGCTTGAAATTGACTCTAATCTGCATTTTAAATTGGAAACTCCCACTTGGACTTTGACCCTCTTTCATCATTCAGTTCACTAAAATATCATGCAGAATTTTTTTTGACACTTAAATGCTAAAGGAAGCGAGGATTTAATCCTTGAATCAAAAGAATTAGGTCCAGAAAAGATTACTGGAGAATTGTAAAAACCCTAACCCTAATCCTAACCCTAACCGGAGAGTTGTAAAATTTTATCTAATGAAAATGCTTGAAATTGACTGTAATCTGCATTTTAAATTGGAAACTCCCACTTTGACTTTGATCCTCTTTCATCATTCAGTTGACTAAAATATCATGCAGAATTTTTTTTTGACACTTAAATGCTAAAGGAGCGAGGAATTTAATCCTTGAATCAAAAGAATTAGGTCCAGAAAAGATTACTGGAGAATTGTAAAAACCCTAACCCTAATCCTAGCCCTAACCCTAACCGGAGCGTTGTAAAGTTTTATCTAATGAAAATGCTTGAAATTGACTCTAATCTGCATTTTAAATTGGAAACTCCCACTAGGACTTTGACCTTTTTTCATCGTTCAGTTCACTAAAATATCATGCAGAATTTTTTTTGACACTTAAATGCTAAAGGAAGCGAGGATTTAATCCTTGAATCAAAAGAATTAGGTCCAGAAAAGATTACTGGAGAATTGTAAAAACCCTAACCCTAATCCTAGCCCTAACCCTAACCGGAGAGTTGTAAAATTTTATCTAATGAAAATTCTTAAAATTGACTCTAATCTGCATTTTAAATTGGAAACTCCCACTTGGACTTTGACCTTTTTTCATCATTCAGTTCATGAAGATATTCTGAGACAGATAATTTTTGACAAGTACATACTAAATAAAGTCTGTAATTTATTTCTTGAATCAAAAACTTTTGATCCAGGAAAGATTAACAGAGAAGTGTGATTTTTTTCTCCAGTGACAATGCTTGAAATTGACTCTAATCTGCATTTTAAATTGGAAACTCCCACTTGGACTTTGACCCTCTTTCATCATTCAGTTCACTAAAATATCATGCAGAATTTTTTTTGACACTTAAATGCTAAAGGAAGCGAGGATTTAATCCTTGAATCAAAAGAATTAGGTCCAGAAAAGATTACTGGAGAATTGTAAAAACCCTAACCCTAATCCTAACCCTAACCGGAGAGTTGTAAAATGTTATCTAATGAAAATGCTTGAAATTGACTGTAATCTGCATTTTAAATTGGAAACTCTCACTTTGACTTTGATCCTCTTTCATCATTCAGTTGACTAAAATATCATGCAGAATTTTTTTTTGACACTTAAATGCTAAAGGAGCGAGGAATTTAATCCTTGAATCAAAAGAATTAGGTCCAGAAAAGATTACTGGAGAATTGTAAAAACCCTAACCCTAATCCTAGCCCTAACCCTAACCGGAGCGTTGTAAAATTTTATCTAATGAAAATGCTTGAAATTGACTCTAATCTGCATTTTAAATTGGAAACTCCCACTAGGACTTTGACCTTTTTTCATCGTTCAGTTCATGAAGATATTCTGAGACTGATCATTTTTGACAAGTACATGCTAAAGAATGTCTGTAATTTATTCCTTGAATCAAAAACTTTTGATCCAGGAAATATTACCAGAGAAGTGTGATTTTTTTTCTCCAATTACAATGCTTGAAATTGACTCTAATCTGCATTTTAAATTGGAAACTCCGACTTGGACTTTGACCCTCTTTCATCATTCAGTTGACTAAAATATCATGCAGAATATTATTTTGAGACTTAAATGCTAAAGGAAGTGAGGAATTTAATCCTTGAATCAAAAGAATTAGGTCCAGAAAAGATTACTGGAGAATTGTAAAAACCCTAACCCTAATCCTAGCCCTAACCCTATCTGGAGAGTTGTAAAATTTTATTTAATGAAAATTCTTAAAATTGACTTTAATCTGCATTTTAAATTGGAAACTCCCACTTGGACTTTGACCTTTTTTCATCGTTCAGTTCATGAAGATATTCTGAGACAGATCATTTTTCACAAGTACATGCTAAAGAAAGTGTGTAATTTAGTTCTTGAATAAAAAACTTTTGATCCAGGAAAGATTACCAGAGAAGTGTGATTTTTTTCTCCAATGACAATGCTTGAAATTGACTCTAATCTGCATTTTAAATTGGAAACTCCCACTTGGACTTTGACCCTCTTTCATCATTCAGTTGACTAAAATATCATGCAGAATTTTTTTTGACACTTAAATGCTAAAGGAAGCGAAGAATTTAATCCTTGAATCAAAAGAATTAGGTCCAGAAAAGATTACTGGAGAATTGTAAAAACCCTAAACCTAATCCTAACCCTAACCCTAACCGGAGAGTTGTAAAATTTTATCTAATGAAAATTCTTAAAATTGACTCTAATCTGCATTTTAAATTGGAAACTCCCACTTGGAATTTGATCTTTTTTCATCGTTCAGTTCATAAAGATATTCTGAGACAGATAATTTTTGACAAGTACATACTAAAGAAAGTCTGTAATTTATTTCTTGAATCAAAAACTTTTGATCCAGGAAAGATTAACAGAGAAGTGTGGTTTTTTTCTCCAATGACAATGCTTGAAATTGACTCTAATCTGCATTTTAAATTGGAAACTCCCACTTGGACTTTGACCCTCTTTCATCATTCAGTTCACTAAAATATCATGCAGAATTTTTTTTGACACTTAAATGCTAAAGGAAGCGAGGATTTAATCCTTGAATCAAAAGAATTAGGTCCAGAAAAGATTACTGGAGAATTGTAAAAACCCTAACCCTAATCCTAACCCTAACCCTAACCTGAGAGTTGTAAAATTTTATCTAATAAAAATGCTTGAAATTGACTCTAATCTGCATTTTAAATTGGAAACTCCCACTTTGACTTTGACCCTCTTTCATCATACAGTTGACTAAAATATCATGCAGAAATTTTTTTGACACTTAAATGCTAAAGAAAGCGAGGAATTGAATCCTTGAATCAAAAGAATTAGGTCCAGAAAAGATTACTATAGAATTGTAAAAACCCTAACGCTAATCCTAGCCCTAACCCTAACCGGAGAGTTGTAAAATTTTATCTAATGAAAATTCTTAAAATTGACTTTAAGGGAAGCGTGGAATTTTGTCCTTGAATCAAAAAAATTTCATCCTGAAAAGATTACCCAAGAATTGTAAATTTTTCTCTCCAATGAACATGCTTGAAATTGAGTCTCATCTGCATCTTAAAATGGACACATCCTCTTGTACTTTCACCTTGTTTCATTTTTCATTTGACAAAGTCATTCTGAGGCAGAAAATTTTTGACACCTAATTGTTAAGGTACATTTGAGAGAAATATTTCGCAGCACGTCAGCTGTCTTCATATTTATGTTCTGGCAGAATATAGGGCCAGGGCATAGGCATTGCTTTGCCACCGACATGAGGAAAGCTCATACCGCTTCCACACCTATATATTCTTTCATATGTTGGTAAATCTGTGCTTGCTATGGCAACACATATACTAAAATTGGAACGATACAGAGAAGATTAGCATGGCCCCTGCGCAAGGATGACACGCAAATTCGTGAAGCGTTCCATATTTTGCTTGGTTTCCCTGGTTCCTAACTTAATCAAACTGCATGCAATGATAGAGTCTAGTCAAGTGGCTTTTATTGTCATTTTGACCATATACAGTGATACAATACACAGTGGAATGAGACAGCATTCCTCCAGGACCATGGTACTATGTATAACACTACATCGACACAGGACTACATAAAGAGCAAGTGTGCAAAAACAGTGTGACACAAGACAGTGCAATAGAAGAAATAGAAGTGATGATAGGAGGTAAGACAGGCTAAGTGTGAAGTGCAACAGTGCAATTGGTTGTGCAAAACGTTATTGAGGTATTGGACACCATGTGGAATATTCCTAAATGAAACTATTGCAATACTTCTCAAGGAATGGACGTTAGGAGGAAACCTGTTCAGTATAGATGATTGGAATAATCAGAAAAATATAAAGCAGCATGAAATTCTTTCACTGGAAAAGACTGAGCCTGGTACAAGCATCTTATGGTTATATGTGAAGATGAGGAAAATATCAGATGGCTATGCTGACTCAAATGTTATTTGTACCACAGTTCTGTATTTAGGTCTTTGAATCTAAAGTATCTGAAACAGAACAGATGACCGGGGACATGTAGAATTGAGTCTCCAATGAAAAATGCTTGAAATTAACTCAACTCTGCATTTTAGAATGGAAACTCCCACTTGGACTTTGACCCTATTTCATAATTTAGTTGACTAAAATATCATGCAGAATTTTTTTTGACACTTAAATGCTAAAGGAAGCGAGGATTTAATCCTTGAATCAAAAGAATTAGGTCCAGAAAAGATTACTGAAGAATTGTAAAAACCCTAACCCTAATCCTAGCCCTAACCCTAACCGGAGAGTTGTAAAATTTTATCTAATGAAAATTCTTAAAATTGACTCTAATCTGCATTTTAAATTGGAAACTCCCACTTGGACTTTGACCTTTTTCCATCGTTCAGTTCATGAAGATATTCTGAGACAGATCATTTTTGACAAGTACATGCTAAGGAAAGTCTGTAATTTATTCCTTGAATCAAAAACTTTTGATCCAGGAAAGATTAGCAGAGAAGTGTGATTTTTTTTCTCCAATGACAATGCTTGAAATTGACTCTAATCTGCATTTTAAATTGGAAACTCCCACTTGGACTTTGACCCTCTTTCATCATTCAGTTGACTAAAATATCATGCAGAATTTTTTTTGACACTTAAATGCTAAAGGAAGCGAGGATTTAATCCTTGAATCAAAAGAATTAGGTCCAGAAAAGATTACTGGAGAATTGTAAAAACCCTAACCCTAATCCTAACCCTAACCCTAACCTGAGAGTTGTAAAATTTTATCTAATGAAAATGCTTGAAATTGACTCTAATCTGCATTTTAAATTGGAAACTCCCACTTTGACTTTGACCCTCTTTCATCATTCAGTTGACTAAAATATCATGCAGAATTTTTTTTGACACTTAAATGCTAAAGGAAGCGAGGAATTGAATCCTTGAATCAAAAGAATTAGGTCCAGAAAAGATTACTGGAGAATTGTAAAAACCCTAACCCTAATCCTAGCCCTAACCCTAACCGGAGAGTTGTAAAATTTTATCTAATGAAAATTCTTAAAATTGACTCTAATCTGCATTTTAAATTGGAAACTCCCACTTGGACTTTGACCTTTTTCCATCGTTCAGTTCATGAAGATATTCTGAGACAGATCATTTTTGACAAGTACATGCTACAGAAAGTCTGTATTTTATTCCTTGAATCAAAAACTTTTGATCCAGGAAAGATTAGCAGAGAAGTGTGATTTTTTTTCTCCAATGACAATGCTTGAAATTGACTCTAATCTGCATTTTAAATTGGAAACTCCCACTTGGACTTTGACCCTCTTTCATCATTCAGTTGACTAAAATATCATGCAGAATTTCTTTTGACACTTAAATGCTAAAGGAAGCGAGGATTTAATCCTTGAATCAAAAGAATTAGGTCCAGAAAAGATTACTGGAGAATTGTAAAAACCCTAACCCTAATCCTAACCCTAACCTGAGAGTTGTAAAATTTTATCTAATGAAAATGCTTGAAATTGACTCTAATCTGCATTTTAAATTGGAAACTCCCACTTTGACTTTGACCCTCTTTCATCATTCAGTTGACTAAAATATCATGCAGAATTTTTTTTGAGACTTAAATGCTAAAGGAAGCGAGGAATTTAATCCTTGAATCAAAAGAATTAGGTCCTGAAAAGATTACTGGAGAATTGTAAAAACCCTAACCCTAATCCTAGCCCTAACCCTAACTGGAAAGTTGTAATATTTTATCTAATGAAAATTCTTAAAATTGACTCTAATCTGCATTTTAAATTGGAAACTCCCACTTGGACTTTGACCTTTTTCCATCGTTCAGTTCATGAAGATATTCTGAGACAGATCATTTTTGTCAAGTACATGCTAAAGAAAGTCTGTAATTTATTCCTTGAATCAAAAACTTTTGATCCAGGAAAGATTAGCAGAGAAGTGTGATTTTTTTTCTCCAATGACAATGCTTGAAATTGACTCTAATCTGCATTTTAAATTGGAAACTCCCACTTGGACTTTGACCCTCTTTCATCATTCAGTTGACTAAAGTATCATGCAGAATTTCTTTTGACACTTAAATGCTAAAGGAAGCGAGGATTTAATCCTTGAATCAAAAGAATTAGGTCCAGAAAAGATTACTGGAGAATTGTAAAAACCCTAACCCTAATCCTAACCCTAACCCTAACCTGAGAGTTGTAAAATATTATCTAATGAAAATGCTTGAAATTGACTCTAATCTGCATTTTAAATTGGAAACTCCCACTTTGACTTTGACCCTCTTTCATCATTCAGTTGACTAAAATGTCATGCAGAATTTTTTTTGACACTTAAATACTAAAGGAAGCGAGGAATTGAATCCTTGAATCAAAATAATTAGGTCCAGAAAAGATTACTGGAGAATTGTAAAAACCCTAACCCTAATCCTAGCCCTAACCCTAACCGGAGAGTTGTAAAATTTTATCTAATGAAAATTCTTAAAATTGACTCTAATCTGCATTTAAATTGGAAACTACCACTTGGACTTTGACCTTTTTCCATCGTTCAGTTCATGAAGATATTCTGAGACAGATCATTTTTGACAAGTACATGCTACAGAAAGTCTGTAATTTATTCCTTGAATCAAAAACTTTTGATCCAGGAAAGATTACCAGAGAAGTGTGATTTTTTTCTCCAATGACAATGCTTGAAATGGACTCTAATCTGCATATTAAATTGGAAACTCCCACTTGGACTTTGACCCTCTTTCATCATTCAGTTGACTAAAATATCATGCAGAATTTTTTTTGACACTTAAATGCTAAAGGAAGCGAGGATTTAATCCTTGAATCAAAAGAATTAGGTCCAGAAAAGATTACTGGAGAATTGTAAAAACCCTAACCCTAATCCTAACCCTAACCTGAGAGTTGTAAAATTTTATCTAATGAAAATGCTTGAAATTGACTCTAATCTGCATTTAAATTGGAAACTACCACTTGGACTTTGACCTTTTTCCATCGTTCAGTTCATGAAGATATTCTGAGACAGATCATTTTTGACAAGTACATGCTAAAGAAAGTCTGTAATTTATTCCTTGAATCAAAAACTTTTGATCCAGGAAAGATTAGCAGAGAAGTGTGATTTTTTTTCTCCAATGACAATGCTTGAAATTGACTCTAATCTGCATTTTAAATTGGAAACTCCCACTTGGACTTTGACCCTCTTTCATCATTCAGTTGACTAAAATATCATGCAGAATTTCTTTTGACACTTAAATGCTAAAGGAAGCGAGGATTTAATCCTTGAATCAAAAGAATTAGGTCCAGAAAAGATTACTGGAGAATTGTAAAAACCCTAACCCTAATCCAAGCCCTAACCCTAACCGGAGAGTTGTAAAATTTTATCTAATGAAAATTCTTAAAATTGACTCTAATCTGCATTTTAAATTGGAAACTCCCACTTGGACTTTGACCTTTTTCCATCGTTCAGTTCATGAAGATATTCTGAGACAGATCATTTTTGACAAGTACATGCTACAGAAAGTCTGTAATTTATTCCTTGAAACAAAAACTTTTGATCCAGGAAAGATTACCAGAGAAGTGTGATTTCTTTCTCCAATGACAATGCTTGAAATGGACTCTAATCTGCATATTATATTGGAAACTCCCACTTGGACTTTGACCCTATTTCATCATTCAGTTGACTAAAATATCATGCAGAATTTTTTTTGACACTTAAATGCTAAAGGAAGCGAGGATTTAATCCTTGAATCAATAGAATTAGGTCCAGAAAAGATTACTGGAGAATTGTAAAAACCCTAACCCTAATCCTAGCCCTAACCCTAACCGGAGAGTTGTAAAATTTTATCTAATGAAAATTCTTAAAATTGACTCTAATCTGCATTTTAAATTGGAAACTCCCACTTTGACTTTGACCCTCTTTCATCATTCAGTTGACTAAAATATCATGCAGAATTTTTTTTGAGACTTAAATGCTAAAGGAAGCGAGGAATTTAATCCTTGAATCAAAAGAATTAGGTCCTGAAAAGATTACTGGAGAATTGTAAAAACCCTAACCCTAATCCTAGCCCTAACCCTAACTGGAAAGTTGTAATATTTTATCTAATGAAAATTCTTAAAATTGACTCTAATCTGCATTTTAAATTGGAAACTCCCACTTGGACTTTGACCTTTTTCCATCGTTCAGTTCATGAAGATATTCTGAGACAGATCATTTTTGTCAAGTACATGCTAAAGAAAGTCTGTAATTTATTCCTTGAATCAAAAACTTTTGATCCAGGAAAGATTAGCAGAGAAGTGTGATTTTTTTTCTCCAATGACAATGCTTGAAATTGACTCTAATCTGCATTTTAAATTGGAAACTCCCACTTGGACTTTGACCCTCTTTCATCATTCAGTTGACTAAAGTATCATGCAGAATTTCTTTTGACACTTAAATGCTAAAGGAAGCGAGGATTTAATCCTTGAATCAAAAGAATTAGGTCCAGAAAAGATTACTGGAGAATTGTAAAAACCCTAACCCTAATCCTAACCCTAACCCTAACCTGAGAGTTGTAAAATATTATCTAATGAAAATGCTTGAAATTGACTCTAATCTGCATTTTAAATTGGAAACTCCCACTTTGACTTTGACCCTCTTTCATCATTCAGTTGACTAAAATGTCATGCAGAATTTTTTTTGACACTTAAATACTAAAGGAAGCGAGGAATTGAATCCTTGAATCAAAATAATTAGGTCCAGAAAAGATTACTGGAGAATTGTAAAAACCCTAACCCTAATCCTAGCCCTAACCCTAACCGGAGAGTTGTAAAATTTTATCTAATGAAAATTCTTAAAATTGACTCTAATCTGCATTTAAATTGGAAACTACCACTTGGACTTTGACCTTTTTCCATCGTTCAGTTCATGAAGATATTCTGAGACAGATCATTTTTGACAAGTACATGCTACAGAAAGTCTGTAATTTATTCCTTGAATCAAAAACTTTTGATCCAGGAAAGATTACCAGAGAAGTGTGATTTTTTTCTCCAATGACAATGCTTGAAATGGACTCTAATCTGCATATTAAATTGGAAACTCCCACTTGGACTTTGACCCTCTTTCATCATTCAGTTGACTAAAATATCATGCAGAATTTTTTTTGACACTTAAATGCTAAAGGAAGCGAGGATTTAATCCTTGAATCAAAAGAATTAGGTCCAGAAAAGATTACTGGAGAATTGTAAAAACCCTAACCCTAATCCTAACCCTAACCTGAGAGTTGTAAAATTTTATCTAATGAAAATGCTTGAAATTGACTCTAATCTGCATTTAAATTGGAAACTACCACTTGGACTTTGACCTTTTTCCATCGTTCAGTTCATGAAGATATTCTGAGACAGATCATTTTTGACAAGTACATGCTAAAGAAAGTCTGTAATTTATTCCTTGAATCAAAAACTTTTGATCCAGGAAAGATTAGCAGAGAAGTGTGATTTTTTTTCTCCAATGACAATGCTTGAAATTGACTCTAATCTGCACTTTAAATTGGAAACTCCCACTTGGACTTTGACCCTCTTTCATCATTCAGTTGACTAAAATATCATGCAGAATTTCTTTTGACACTTAAATGCTAAAGGAAGCGAGGATTTAATCCTTGAATCAAAAGAATTAGGTCCAGAAAAGATTACTGGAGAATTGTAAAAACCCTAACCCTAATCCTAGCCCTAACCCTAACTGGAGAGTTGTAAAATTTTATCTAATGAAAATTCTTAAAATTGACTCTAATCTGCATTTTAAATTGGAAACTCCCACTTGGACTTTGACCTTTTTCCATCGTTCAGTTCATGAAGATATTCTGAGACAGATCATTTTTGACAAGTACATGCTACAGAAAGTCTGTAATTTATTCCTTGAAACAAAAACTTTTGATCCAGGAAAGATTACCAGAGAAGTGTGATTTCTTTCTCCAATGACAATGCTTGAAATTGACTCTAATCTGCATTTTAAATTGGAAACTCCCACTTGGACTTTGACCCTCTTTCATCATTCAGTTGACTAAAGTATCATGCAGAATTTCTTTTGACACTTAAATGCTAAAGGAAGCGAGGATTTAATCCTTGAATCAAAAGAATTAGGTCCAGAAAAGATTACTGGAGAATTGTAAAAACCCTAACCCTAATCCTAACCCTAACCCTAACCTGAGAGTTGTAAAATATTATCTAATGAAAATGCTTGAAATTGACTCTAATCTGCATTTTAAATTGGAAACTCCCACTTTGACTTTGACCCTCTTTCATCATTCAGTTGACTAAAATGTCATGCAGAATTTTTTTTGACACTTAAATACTAAAGGAAGCGAGGAATTGAATCCTTGAATCAAAATAATTAGGTCCAGAAAAGATTACTGGAGAATTGTAAAAACCCTAACCCTAATCCTAGCCCTAACCCTAACCGGAGAGTTGTAAAATTTTATCTAATGAAAATTCTTAAAATTGACTCTAATCTGCATTTAAATTGGAAACTACCACTTGGACTTTGACCTTTTTCCATCGTTCAGTTCATGAAGATATTCTGAGACAGATCATTTTTGACAAGTACATGCTACAGAAAGTCTGTAATTTATTCCTTGAATCAAAAACTTTTGATCCAGGAAAGATTACCAGAGAAGTGTGATTTTTTTCTCCAATGACAATGCTTGAAATGGACTCTAATCTGCATATTAAATTGGAAACTCCCACTTGGACTTTGACCCTCTTTCATCATTCAGTTGACTAAAATATCATGCAGAATTTTTTTTGACACTTAAATGCTAAAGGAAGCGAGGATTTAATCCTTGAATCAATAGAATTAGGTCCAGAAAAGATTACTGGAGAATTGTAAAAACCCTAACCCTAATCCTAGCCCTAACCCTAACTGGAGAGTTGTAAAATTTTATCTAATGAAAATTCTTAAAATTGACTCTAATCTGCATTTTAAATTGGAAACTCCCACTTGGACTTTGATCCTCTTTCATCATTCAGTTGACTAAAATATCATGCAGAATTTTTTAGAATTTTAGAATCTTTTAGAATTTAAATTGGAAACTCCCACTTGGACTTTGATCCTCTTTCATCTTTCAGTTCATGAAGATATTCTGAGACAGATCATTTTTGACAAGTACATGCTAAAGAAAGTGTGTAATTTAGTTCTTGAATCAAAAACTTTTGATCCAGGAAAGATTACCAGTGAAGGGTGATTTTTTTTTTTTCAAAAACAATGCTTGCAATTTACTCTAATCTGCATTTTAAATTGGAAACTCCCACTTGGACTTTGACCCTCTTTCATCATTCAGTTGACTAAAATATCATGCAGAATATTTTTTGACACTTAAATGCTAAAGGAAGCGAGGATTTAATCCTTGAATCAATAGAATTAGGTCCAGAAAAGATTACTGGAGAATTGTAAAAACCCTAACCCTAATCCTAGCCCTAACCCTAACCGGAGAGTTGTAAAATTTTATCTAATGAAAATTCTTAAAATTGACTCTAATCTGCATTTTAAATTCGAAACTCACACTTGGACTTTGACCTTTTTCCATCGTTCAGTTCATGAAGATATTCTGAGACAGATCATTTTTGACAAGTACATGCTAAAGAAAGTGTGTAATTTAGTTCTTGAATCAAAAACTTTTGATCCAGGAAAGATTACCAGAGAAGTGTGATTTTTTTTCTCCAATGACAATGCTTGAAATTGACTCTAATCTGCATTTTAAATTGGAAACTCCCACTTGGACTTTGACCTTTTTTCATCGTTCAGTTCATGAAGATATTCTGAGACAGATCATTTTTGACAAGTACATGCTAAAGAAAGTCTGTAATTTATTCCTTGAATCAAAAACTTTTGATCCAGGAAAGATTACCAGAGAAGTGTGATTTTTTTTCTCCAATGACAATGCTTGAAATTGACTCTAATCTGCATTTTAAATTGGAAACTCCCACTTTGACTTTGACCCTCTTTCATCATTCAGTTGACTAAAATATCATGCAGATTTTTTTTTTGACACTTAAATGCTAAAGGAAGCGTGGATTTAATCCTTGAATCAAAAGAATTAGGTCCAGAAAAGATTACTGGAGAATTGTAAAAACCCTAACCCTAATCCTAACCCTAACCCTAACCTGAGAGTTGTAAAATTTTATCAAATGAAAATGCTTGAAATTGACTCTAATCTGCATTTTAAATTGGAATCTCCCACTTGGACTTTGACCGTCTTTCATCATTCAGTTGACTGAAATATCATGCAGAATTTTTTTTGACACTTAAATGCTAAAGGAAGCGAGGATTTAATCCTTGAATCAAAAGAATTAGGTCCAGAAAAGATTACTGGAGAATTGTAAAAACCCTAACCCTAATCCTAACCCTAACCCTAACCTGAGAGTTGTAAAATTTTATCAAATGAAAATGCTTGAAATTGACTCTGATCTGCATTTTAAATTGGAAACTCCCACTTGGACTTTGACCGTCTTTCATCATTCAGTTGACTAAAATATCATGCAGAATTTTTTTTGACACTTAAATGCTAAAGGAAGCGAGGATTTAATCCTTGAATCAAAAGAATTAGGTCCAGAAAAGATTACTGGAGAATTGTAAAAACCCTAACCCTAATCCTAACCCTAACCCTAACCTGAGAGTTGTAAAATTTTATCTAATGGAAATGCTTGAAATTGACTCTAATCTGCATTTTAAATTGGAAACTCCCACTTGGACTTTGACCTTTTTCCATCGTTCAGTTCATGAAGATATTCTGAGACAGATCATTTTTGACAAGTACATGCTAAAGTAAGTCTGTAATTTATTCCTTGAATCAAAAACTTTTGATCCAGGAAAGATTACCAGAGAAGTGTGATTTATTTTCTCCAATGACAATGCTTGAAATTGACTCTAATCTGCATTTTAAATTGGAAACTCCCACTTGGACTTTGACCTTTTTCCATCGTTCAGTTCATGAAGATATTCTGAGACAGATCATTTTTGACAAGTACATGCTAAAGAAAGTCTGTAATTTAATCCTTGAATCAAAAACTTTTGATCCAGGAAAGATTACCAGAGAAGTGTGATTTTTTTTCTCCAATGACAATGCTTGAAATTGACTCTAATCTGCATTTTAAATTGGAAACTCCCACTTTGACTTTGACCCTCTTTCATCATTCAGTTGACTAAAATATCATGCAGAATTTTTTTTGACACTTAAATGCTAAAGGAAGCGAGGAATTGAATCCTTGAATCAAAAGAATTAGTTCCAGAAAAGATTACTGGAGAATTGTAAAAACCCTAACCCTAATCCTAGCCCTAACCCTAACCGGAGAGTTGTAAAATTTTATCTAATGAAAATTCTTAAAATTGACTCTAATCTGCATTTTAAATTGGAAACTCCCACTTGGACTTTGACCTTTTTCCATCGTTCAGTTCATGAAGATATTCTGAGACAGATCATTTTTGACAAGTACATGCTAAAGAAAGTCTGTAATTTATTCCTTGAATCAAAAACTTTTGATCCAGGAAAGATTAGCAGAGAAGTGTGATTTTTTTTCTCCAATGACAATGCTTGAAATTGACTCTAATCTGCATTTTAAATTGGAAACTCCCACTTGGACTTTGACCCTCTTTCATCATTCAGTTGACTAAAATATCATGCAGAATTTCTTTTGACACTTAAATGCTAAAGGAAGCGAGGATTTAATCCTTGAATCAAAAGAATTAGGTCCAGAAAAGATTACTGGAGAATTGTAAAAACCCTAACCCTAATCCTAACCCTAACCTGAGAGTTGTAAAATTTTATCTAATGAAAATGCTTGAAATTGACTCTAATCTGCATTTTAAATTGGAAACTCCCACTTTGACTTTGACCCTCTTTCATCATTCAGTTGACTAAAATGTCATGCAGAATTTTTTTTGACACTTAAATACTAAAGGAAGCGAGGAATTGAATCCTTGAATCAAAATAATTAGGTCCAGAAAAGATTACTGGAGAATTGTAAAAACCCTAACCCTAATCCTAGCCCTAACCCTAACCGGAGAGTTCTAAAATTTTATCTAATGAAAATTCTTAAAATTGACTCTAATCTGCATTTTAAATTGGAAACTCCCACTTGGACTTTGACCTTTTTCCATCGTTCACTTCATGAAGATATTCTGAGACAGATCATTTTTGACAAGTACATGCTACAGAAAGTCTGTAATTTATTCCTTGAATCAAAAACTTTTGATCCAGGAAAGATTACCAGAGAAGTGTGATTTTTTTCTCCAATGACAATGCTTGAAATGGACTCTAATCTGCATATTAAATTGGAAACTCCCACTTTGACTTTGACCCTCTTTCATCATTCAGTTAACTAAAATATCATGCAGAATTTTTTTTGACACTTAAATGCTAAAGGAAGCGAGGAATTGAATCCTTGAATCAAAAGAATTAGGTCCAGAAAAGATTACTGGAGAATTGTAAAAACCCTAACCCTAATCCTAGCCCTAACCTTAACCGGAGAGTTGTAAAATTTTATCTAATGAAAATTCTTAAAATTGACTCTAATCTGCATTTTAAATTGGAAACTCCCACTTGGACTTTGACCTTTTTCCATCGTTCAGTTCATGAAGATATTCTGAGACAGATCATTTTTGACAAGTACATGCTACAGAAAGTCTGTAATTTATTCCTTGAATCAAAAACTTTTGATCCAGGAAAGATTACCAGAGAAGTGTGATTTTTTTCTCCAATGACAATGCTTGAAATGGACTCTAATCTGCATATTAAATTGGAAACTCCCACTTGGACTTTGACCCTCTTTCATCATTCAGTTGACTAAAATATCATGCAGAATTTCTTTTGACACTTAAATGCTAAAGGAAGCGAGGATTTAATCCTTGAATCAAAAGAATTAGGTCCAGAAAAGATTACTGGAGAATTGTAAAAACCCTAACCCTAATCCTAGCCCTAACCCTAACCGGAGAATTGTAAAATTTTATCTAATGAAAATGCTGGAAATTGACTGTAATCTGCATTTTAAATTGGAAACTCCCACTTGGACTTTGACCCTCTTTCATCATTCAGTTGACTAAAATATCATGCAGAATTTTTTTTGACACTTAAATGCTAAAGGAAGCGAGGATTTAATCCTTGAATCAAAATAATTAGGTCCAGAAAAGATTACTGGAGAATTGTAAAAACCCTAACCCTAATCCTAACCCTAACCCTAACCTGAGAGTTGTAAAATTTTATCTAATGAAAATGCTTGAAATTGACTCTAATCTGCATTTTAAATTGGAAACTCCCACTTTGACTTTGACCCTCTTTCATCATACAGTTGACTAAAATATCATGCAGAATTTTTTTTGACGCTTAAATGCTAAAGAAAGCGAGGAATTGAATCCTTGAATCAAAAGAATTAGGTCCAGAAAAGATTACTGGAGAATTGTAAAAACCCTAACCCTAATCCTAGCCCTAACCCTAACCGGAGAGTTGTAAAATTTTATCTAATGAAAATTCTTAAAATTGACTTTAAGGGAAGCGTGGAATTTTGTCCTTGAATCAAAAAAATTTCATCCTGAAAAGATTACCCAAGAATTGTAAATTTTTCTCTCCAATGAACATGCTTGAAATTGAGTCTCATCTGCATCTTAAAATGGACACATCCTCTTGTACTTTCACCTTGTTTCATTTTTCATTTGACAAAGTCATTCTGAGGCAGAAAATTTTTGACACCTAATTGTTAAGGTACATTTGAGAGAAATATTTCGCAGCACGTCAGCTGTCTTCATATTTATGTTCTGGCAGAATATAGGGCCAGGGCATAGGCATTGCTTTGCCACCGACATGAGGAAAGCTCATACCGCTTCCACACCTATATATTCTTTCATATGTTGGTAAATCTGTGCTTGCTATGGCAACACATATACTAAAATTGGAACGATACAGAGAAGATTAGCATGGCCCCTTCGCGCAGGGGCCATGCTAATCTTCTCTGTATCGTTCCAATTTTAGTATATGTGTTGCCATAGCAAGCACAGATTTACCAACAGATGAAAGAATATATAGGTGTGGAAGCGGTATGAGCTTTCCTCATGTCGGTGGCAAAGCAATGCCTATGCCCTGGCCCTATATTCTGCCAGAACATAAATATGAAGACAACTGACGTGCTGCGAAATATTTCTCTCAAATGTAACTTAACAATTAGGTGTCAAAAATTTTCTGCCTCAGAATGACTTTGTCAAATGAAAAATGAAACAAGGTGAAAGTACAAGAGGATGTGTCCATTTTAAAATGCAGATGAGACTCAATTTCAAGCATGTTCATTGGAGAGAAAAATTTACAATTCTTGGGTAATCTTTTCAGGATGAAATTTTTTTGATTCAAGGACAAAATTCCACGCTTCCCTTCAAGTCAATTTTAAGAATTTTCATTAGATAAAATTTTACAACTCTCAGGTTAGGGTTAGGGTTAGGATTAGGGTTAGGGTTTTTACAATTCTCCAGTAATCTTTTCTGGACCTAATTCTTTTGATTCAAGGATTAAATCCTCGCTTCCTTTAGCATTTAAGTGTCAAAAGAAATTCTGCATGATATTTTAGTCAACTGAATGATGAAAGAGGGTCAAAGTCAAAGTGGGAGTTTCCAATTTAATATGCAGATAAGAGTCAATTTCAAGCATTGTCATTGGAGAAAAAAAATCACACTTCTCTGCTAATCTTTCCTGGATCAAAAGTTTTTGATTCAAGGAATAAATTACAGACTTTCTTTAGAATGTACTTGTCAAAAATGATCTGTCTCAGAATATCTTCATGAACTGAACGATGGAAAAAGGTCAAAGTCCAAGTGGGAGTTTCCAATTTAAAATGCAGATTAGAGTCAATTTCAAGCATTGTCATTGGAGAAAAAAAATCACACTTCTCTGGTAATCTTTCCTGGATCAAAAGTTTTTGATTCAAGAACTAAATTACACACTTTCTTTAGCATGTACTTGTCAAAAATGATCTGTCTCAGAATATCTTCATGAACTGAACGATGGAAAAAGGTCAAAGTTCAAGTGTGAGTTTCCAATTTAAAATGCAGATTAGAGTCAATTTTAAGAATTTTCATTAGATAAAATTTTACAACTCTCCGGTTAGGGTTAGGGCTAGGATTAGGGTTAGGGTTTTTACAATTCTCCAGTAATCTTTTCTGGACCTAATTCTATTGATTCAAGGATTAAATCCTCGCTTCCTTTAGCATTTAAGTGTCAAAAAAAATTCTGCATGATATTTTAGTCAACTGAATGATGAAAGAGGGTCAAAGTCCAAGTGGGAGTTTCCAATTTAAAATGCAGATTAGAGTAAATTTCAAGCATTGTTTTTGGAGAAAAAAAAAAATCACCCTTCACTGGTAATCTTTCCTGGATCAAAAGTTTTTGATTCAAGAACTAAATTACACACTTTCTTTAGCATGTACTTGTCAAAAATGATCTGTCTCAGAATATCTTCATGAACTGAATTATGAAAGAGGATCAAAGTCCAAGTGGGAGTTTCCAATTTAAAATGCAGATTAGAGTCCATTTCAAGCATTGTCATTGGAGAAAAAAATCACACTTCTCTGGTAATCTTTCCTGGATCAAAAGTTTTTGATTCAAGGAATAAATGACAGACTTTCTGTAGCATGTACTTGTCAAAAATGATCTGTCTCAGAATATCTTCATTAACTGAACGATGGAAAAAGGTCAAAGTCCAAGTGGGAGTTTCCAATTTAAAATGCAGATTAGAGTCAATTTTAAGAATTTTCATTAGATAAAATTTTACAACTCTCCAGTTAGGGTTAGGGCTAGGATTAGGGTTAGGGTTTTTACAATTCTCCAGTAATCTTTTCTGGACCTAATTATTTTGATTCACGGATTCAATTCCTCGCTTCCTTTAGTATTTAAGTGTCAAAAAAAATTCTGCATGACATTTTAGTCAACTGAATGATGAAAGAGGGTCAAAGTCAAAGTGGGAGTTTCCAATTTAAAATGCAGATTAGAGTCAATTTCAAGCATTTTCATTAGATAAAATTTTACAACTCTCAGGTTAGGGTTAGGGTTAGGATTAGGGTTAGGGTTTTTACAATTCTCCAGTAATCTTTTCTGGACCTAATTCTTTTGATTCAAGGATTAAATCCTCGCTTCCTTTAGCATTTAAGTGTCAAAAGAAATTCTGCATGATATTTTAGTCAACTGAATGATGAAAGAGGGTCAAAGTCCAAGTGGGAGTTTCCAATTTAAAATGCAGATTAGAGTCAATTTCAAGCATTGTCATTGGAGAAAAAAAATCACACTTCTCTGCTAATCTTTCCTGGATCAAAAGTTTTTGATTCAAGGAATAAATTACAGACTTTCTTTAGCATGTACTTGTCAAAAATGATCTGTCTCAGAATATCTTCATGAACTGAACGATGGAAAAAGGTCAAAGTCCAAGTGGGAGTTTCCAATTTAAAATGCAGATTAGAGTCAATTTTAAGAATTTTCATTAGATAAAATTTTACAACTCTCCGGTTAGGGTTAGGGCTAGGATTAGGGTTAGGGTTAGGGTTTTTACAATTCTCCAGTAATCGTTTCTGGACCTAATTCTTTTGATTCAAGGATTCAATTCCTCGCTTCCTTTAGTATTTAAGTGTCAAAAAAAATTCTGCATGACATTTTAGTCAACTGAATGATGAAAGAGGGTCAAAGTCAAAGTGGGAGTTTCTAATTTAAAATGCAGATTAGAGTCAATTTCAAGCATTTTCATTAGATAAAATTTTACAACTCTCAGGTTAGGGTTAGGGTTAGGATTAGGGTTAGGGTTTTTACAATTCTCCAGTAATCTTTTCTGGACCTAATTCTTTTGATTCAAGGATTAAATCCTCGCTTCCTTTAGCATTTAAGTGTCAAAAAAAATTCTGCATGATATTTTAGTCAACTGAATGATGAAAGAGGGTCAAAGTCCAAGTGGGAGTTTCCAATTTAAAATGCAGATTAGAGTCAATTTCAAGCATTGTCATTGGAGAAAAAAAATCACACTTCTCTGCTAATCTTTCCTGGATCAAAAGTTTTTGATTCAAGGAATAAATTACAGACTTTCCTTAGCATGTACTTGTCAAAAATGATCTGTCTCAGAATATCTTCATGAACTGAACGATGGAAAAAGGTCAAAGTCCAAGTGGGAGTTTCCAATTTAAAATGCAGGTTAGAGTCAATTTTAAGAATTTTCATTAGATAAAATTTTACAACTCTCCGGTTAGGGTTAGGGCTAGGATTAGGGTTAGGGTTTTTACAATTCTTCAGTAATCTTTTCTGGACCTAATTCTTTTGATTCAAGGATTAAATCCTCGCTTCCTTTAGCATTTAAGTGTCAAAAAAAATTCTGCATGATATTTTAGTCAACTAAATTATGAAATAGGGTCAAAGTCCAAGTGGGAGTTTCCATTCTAAAATGCAGAGTTGAGTTAATTTCAAGCATTTTTCATTGGAGACTCAATTCTACATGTCCCCGGTCATCTGTTCTGTATCAGATACTTTAGATTCAAAGACCTAAATACAGAACTGTGGTACAAATAACATTTGAGTCAGCATAGCCATCTGATATTTTCCTCATCTTCACATATAACCATAAGATGCTTGTACCAGGCTCAGTCTTTTCCAGTGAAAGAATTTCATGCTGCTTTATATTTTTCTGATTATTCCAATCATCTATACTGAACAGGTTTCCTCCTAACGTCCATTCCTTGAGAAGTATTGCAATAGTTTCATTTAGGAATATTCCACATGGTGTCCAATACCTCAATAACGTTTTGCACAACCAATTGCACTGTTGCACTTCACACTTAGCCTGTCTTACCTCCTATCATCACTTCTATTTCTTCTATTGCACTGTCTTGTGTCACACTGTTTTTGCACACTTGCTCTTTATGTAGTCCTGTGTCGATGTAGTGTTATACATAGTACCATGGTCCTGGAGGAATGCTGTCTCATTCCACTGTGTATTGTATCACTGTATATGGTCAAAATGACAATAAAAGCCACTTGACTAGACTCTATCATTGCATGCAGTTTGATTAAGTTAGGAACCAGGGAAACCAAGCAAAATATGGAACGCTTCACGAATTTGCGTGTCATCCTTGCGCAGGGGCCATGCTAATCTTCTCTGTATCGTTCCAATTTTAGTATATGTGTTGCCATAGCAAGCACAGATTTACCAACATATGAAAGAATATATAGGTGTGGAAGCGGTATGAGCTTTCCTCATGTCGGTGGCAAAGCAATGCCTATGCCCTGGCCCTATATTCTGCCAGAACATAAATATGAAGACAGCTGACGTGCTGCGAAATATTTCTCTCAAATGTACCTTAACAATTAGGTGTCAAAAATTTTCTGCCTCAGAATGACTTTGTCAAATGAAAAATGAAACAAGGTGAAAGTACAAGAGGATGTGTCCATTTTAAGATGCAGATGAGACTCAATTTCAAGCATGTTCATTGGAGAGAAAAATTTACAATTCTTGGGTAATCTTTTCAGGATGAAATTTTTTTGATTCAAGGACAAAATTCCACGCTTCCCTTAAAGTCAATTTTAAGAATTTTCATTAGATAAAATTTTACAACTCTCCGGTTAGGGTTAGGGCTAGGATTAGCGTTAGGGTTTTTACAATTCTATAGTAATCTTTTCTGGACCTAATTCTTTTGATTCAAGGATTCAATTCCTCGCTTTCTTTAGCATTTAAGTGTCAAAAAAATTTCTGCATGATATTTTAGTCAACTGTATGATGAAAGAGGGTCAAAGTCAAAGTGGGAGTTTCCAATTTAAAATGCAGATTAGAGTCAATTTCAAGCATTTTTATTAGATAAAATTTTACAACTCTCAGGTTAGGGTTAGGGTTAGGATTAGGGTTAGGGTTTTTACAATTCTCCAGTAATCTTTTCTGGACCTAATTCTTTTGATTCAAGGATTAAATCCTCGCTTCCTTTAGCATTTAAGTGTCAAAAAAAATTCTGCATGATATTTTAGTGAACTGAATGATGAAAGAGGGTCAAAGTCCAAGTGGGAGTTTCCAATTTAAAATGCAGATTAGAGTCAATTTCAAGCATTGTCATTGGAGAAAAAAACCACACTTCTCTGTTAATCTTTCCTGGATCAAAAGTTTTTGATTCAAGAAATAAATTACAGACTTTCTTTAGTATGTACTTGTCAAAAATTATCTGTCTCAGAATATCTTTATGAACTGAACGATGAAAAAAGATCAAATTCCAAGTGGGAGTTTCCAATTTAAAATGCAGATTAGAGTCAATTTTAAGAATTTTCATTAGATAAAATTTTACAACTCTCCGGTTAGGGTTAGGGTTAGGATTAGGGTTAGGGTTTTTACAATTCTCCAGTAATCTTTTCTGGACCTAATTCTTTTGATTCAAGGATTAAATTCTTCGCTTCCTTTAGCATTTAAGTGTCAAAAAAAATTCTGCATGATATTTTAGTCAACTGAATGATGAAAGAGGGTCAAAGTCCAAGTGGGAGTTTCCAATTTAAAATGCAGATTAGAGTCAATTTCAAGCATTGTCATTGGAGAAAAAAATCACACTTCTCTGGTAATCTTTCCTGGATCAAAAGTTTTTTATTCAAGAACTAAATTACACACTTTCTTTAGCATGTACTTGTGAAAAATGATCTGTCTCAGAATATCTTCATGAACTGAACGATGAAAAAAGGTCAAAGTCCAAGTGGGAGTTTCCAATTTAAAATGCAGATTAAAGTCAATTTTAAGAATTTTCATTAAATAAAATTTTACAACTCTCCAGATAGGGTTAGGGCTAGGATTAGGGTTAGGGTTTTTACAATTCTCCAGTAATCTTTTCTGGACCTAATTCTTTTGATTCAAGGATTAAATTCCTCACTTCCTTTAGCATTTAAGTCTCAAAATAATATTCTGCATGATATTTTAGTCAACTGAATGATGAAAGAGGGTCAAAGTCCAAGTCGGAGTTTCCAATTTAAAATGCAGATTAGAGTCAATTTCAAGCATTGTAATTGGAGAAAAAAAATCACACTTCTCTGGTAATATTTCCTGGATCAAAAGTTTTTGATTCAAGGAATAAATTACAGACATTCTTTAGCATGTACTTGTCAAAAATGATCAGTCTCAGAATATCTTCATGAACTGAACGATGGAAAAAGGTCAAAGTCCTAGTGGGAGTTTCCAATTTAAAATGCAGATTAGAGTCAATTTCAAGCATTTTCATTAGATAAAATTTTACAACGCTCCGGTTAGGGTTAGGGCTAGGATTAGGGTTAGGGTTTTTACAATTCTCCAGTAATCTTTTCTGGACCTAATTCTTTTGATTCAAGGATTAAATTCCTCGCTCCTTTAGCATTTAAGTGTCAAAAAAAAATTCTGCATGATATTTTAGTCAACTGAATGATGAAAGAGGATCAAAGTCAAAGTGAGAGTTTCCAATTTAAAATGCAGATTACAGTCAATTTCAAGCATTTTCATTAGATAACATTTTACAACTCTCCGGTTAGGGTTAGGATTAGGGTTAGGGTTTTTACAATTCTCCAGTAATCTTTTCTGGACCTAATTCTTTTGATTCAAGGATTAAATCCTCGCTTCCTTTAGCATTTAAGTGTCAAAAAAAATTCTGCATGATATTTTAGTGAACTGAATGATGAAAGAGGGTCAAAGTCCAAGTGGGAGTTTCCAATTTAAAATGCAGATTAGAGTAAATTTCAAGCATTGTTTTTGGAGAAAAAAAAATCACCCTTCACTGGTAATCTTTCCTGGATCAAAAGTTTTTGATTCAAGAACTAAATTACACACTTTCTTTAGCATGTACTTGTCAAAAATGATCTGTCTCAGAATATCTTCATGAACTGAATTATGAAAGAGGATCAAAGTCCAAGTGGGAGTTTCCAATTTAAAATGCAGATTAGAGTCCATTTCAAGCATTGTCATTGGAGAAAAAAATCACACTTCTCTGGTAATCTTTCCTGGATCAAAAGTTTTTGATTCAAGGAATAAATGACAGACTTTCTGTAGCATGTACTTGTCAAAAATGATCAATTTTAAGAATTTTCATTAGATAAAATTTTACAATTCTCCGGTTAAGGTTAGGGCTAGGATTAGGGTTAGGGTTTTTACAATTCTCCAGTAATCTTTTCTGGACCTAATTCTTTTGATTCAAGGATTCAATTCCTTGCTTCCTTTAGCATTTAAGTGTCAAAAAAAATTCTGCATGATATTTTAGTTAACTGAATGATGAAAATGCAGATTAGAGTCAATTTTAAGAATTTTCATTAGATAAAATTTTACAACTCTCCGGTTAGGGTTAGGGCTAGGATTAGGGTTAGGGTTTTTACAATTCTCCAGTAATCTTTTCTGGACCTAATTCTATTGATTCAAGGATTAAATCCTCGCTTCCTTTAGCATTTAAGTGTCAAAAAAAATTCTGCATGATATTTTAGTCAACTGAATGATGAAAGAGGGTCAAAGTCCAAGTGGGAGTTTCCAATATAATATGCAGATTAGAGTCCATTTCAAGCATTGTCATTGGAGAAAAAAATCACACTTCTCTGGTAATCTTTCCTGGATCAAAAGTTTTTGATTCAAGGAATAAATTACAGACTTTCTGTAGCATGTACTTGTCAAAAATGATCTGTCTCAGAATATCTTCATGAACTGAACGATGGAAAAAGGTCAAAGTCCAAGTGGGAGTTTCCAATTTAAAATGCAGATTAGAGTCAATTTTAAGAATTTTCATTAGATAAAATTTTACAACTCTCCGGTTAGGGTTAGGGCTAGGATTAGGGTTAGGGTTTTTACAATTCTCCAGTAATCTTTTCTGGACCTAATTCTTTTGATTCAAGGATTCAATTCCTCGCTTCCTTTAGCATTTAAGTGTCAAAAAAAATTCTGCATGATATTTTAGTCAACTGAATGATGAAAGAGGGTCAAAGTCAAAGTGGGAGTTTCCAATTTAAAATGCAGATTAGAGTCAATTTCAAGCATTTTCATTAGATAAAATTTTACAACTCTCAGGTTAGGGTTAGGGTTAGGATTAGGGTTAGGGTTTTTACAATTCTCCAGTAATCTTTTCTGGACCTAATTCTTTTGATTCAAGGATTAAATCCTCGCTTCCTTTAGCATTTAAGTGTCAAAAAAAATTCTGCATGATATTTTAGTCAACTGAATGATGAAAGACGGTCAAAGTCCAAGTGGGAGTTTCCAATTTAAAATGCAGATTAGAGTCAATTTCAAGCATTTTCATTTGATAAAATTTTACAACTCTCAGGTTAGGGTTAGGGTTAGGATTAGGGTTAGGGTTTTTACAATTCTCCAGTAATATTTTCTGGACCTAATTCTTTTGATTCAAGGATGAAATCCTCGCTTCCTTTAGCATTTAAGTGTCAAAAAAAATTCTGCATGATATTTCAGTCAACTGAATGATGAAAGACGGTCAAAGTCCAAGTGGGAGTTTCCAATTTAAAATTCAGATTAGAGCCAATTTCAAGCATTTTCATTTGATAAAATTTTACAACTCTCAGGTTAGGGTTAGGGTTAGGATTAGGGTTAGGGTTTTTACAATTCTCCAGTAATCTTTTCTGGACCTAATTCTTTTGATTCAAGGATTAAATCCACGCTTCCTTTAGCATTTAAGTGTCAAAAAAAAATCTGCATGATATTTTAGTCAACTGAATGATGAAAGAGGGTCAAAGTCAAAGTGGGAGTTTCTAATTTAAAATGCAGATTAGAGTCAATTTCAAGCATTGTCATTGGAGAAAAAAAATCACACTTCTCTGGTAATCTTTCCTGGATCAAAAGTTTTTGATTCAAGGAATAAATTACAGACTTTCTTTAGCATGTACTTGTCAAAAATGATCTGTCTCAGAATATCTTCATGAACTGAACGATGAAAAAAGGTCAAAGTCCAAGTGGGAGTTTCCAATTTAAAATGCAGATTAGAGTCAATTTCAAGCATTGTCATTGGAGAAAAAAAATCACACTTCTCTGGTAATCTTTCCTGGATCAAAAGTTTTTGATTCAAGAACTAAATTACACACTTTCTTTAGCATGTACTTGTCAAAAATGATCTGTCTCAGAATATCTTCATGAACTGAACGATGGAAAAAGGTCAAAGTCCAAGTGTGAGTTTCCAATTTAAAATGCAGATTAGAGTCAATTTTAAGAATTTTCATTAGATAAAATTTTACAACTCTCCGGTTAGGGTTAGGGCTAGGATTAGGGTTAGGGTTTTTACAATTCTCCAGTAATCTTTTCTGGACCTAATTCTATTGATTCAAGGATTAAATCCTCGCTTCCTTTAGCATTTAAGTGTCAAAAAATATTCTGCATGATATTTTAGTCAACTGAATGATGAAAGAGGGTCAAAGTCCAAGTGGGAGTTTCCAATTTAAAATGCAGATTAGAGTAAATTTCAAGCATTGTTTTTGGAGAAAAAAAAATCACCCTTCACTGGTAATCTTTCCTGGATCAAAAGTTTTTGATTCAAGAACTAAATTACACACTTTCTTTAGCATGTACTTGTCAAAAATGATCTGTCTCAGAATATCTTCATGAACTGAAAGATGAAAGAGGATCAAAGTCCAAGTGGGAGTTTCCAATTTAAAATGCAGATTACAGTCAATTTCCAGCATTTTCATTAGATAAAATTTTACAACTCTCCGGTTAGGGTTAGGGCTAGGATTAGGGTTAGGGTTTTTACAATTCTCCAGTAATCTTTTCTGGACCTAATTCTTTTGATTCAAGGATTCAATTCCTCGCTTCCTTTAGCATTTAAGTGTCAAAAATAATTCTGCATGATATTTTAGTCAACTGAATGATGAAAGAGGGTCAAAGTCCAAGTGGGAGTTTCCAATTTAAAATGCAGATTAGAGTCCATTTCAAGCATTGTCATTGGAGAAAAAAATCACACTTCTCTGGTAATCTTTCCTGGATCAAAAGTTTTTGATTCAAGGAATAAATGACAGACTTTCTATAGCATGTACTTGTCAAAAATGATCTGTCTCAGAATAACTTCATTAACTGAACGATGGAAAAAGGTCAAAGTCCAAGTGGGAGTTTCCAATTTAAAATGCAGATTAGAGTCAATTTTAAGAATTTTCATTAGATAAAATTTTACAACTCTCCAGTTAGGGTTAGGGCTAGGATTAGGGTTAGGGTTTTTACAATTCTCCAGTAATCTTTTCTGGACCTAATTCTATTGATTCAAGGATTAAATCCTCGCTTCCTTTAGCATTTAAGTGTCAAAAAAAATTCTGCATGATATTTTAGTCAACTGAATGATAAAAGAGGGTCGAAGTCCAAGTGGGAGTTTCCAATTTAATATGCAGATTAGAGTCCATTTCAAGCATTGTCATTGGAGAAAAAAATCACACTTCTCTGGTAATCTTTCCTGGATCAAAAGTTTTTGATTCAAGGAATAAATTACAGACTTTCTGTAGCATGTACTTGTCAAAAATGATCTGTCTCAGAATATCTTCATGAACTGAACGATGGAAAAAGGTCAAAGTCCAAGTGGGAGTTTCCAATTTAAATGCAGATTAGAGTCAATTTTAAGAATTTTCATTAGATAAAATTTTACAACTCTCCGGTTAGGGTTAGGGCTAGGATTAGGGTTAGGGTTTTTACAATTCTCCAGTAATCTTTTCTGGACCTAATTATTTTGATTCAAGGATTCAATTCCTCGCTTCCTTTAGTATTTAAGTGTCAAAAAAAATTCTGCATGACATTTTAGTCAACTGAATGATGAAAGAGGGTCAAAGTCAAAGTGGGAGTTTCCAATTTAAAATGCAGATTAGAGTCAATTTCAAGCATTTTCATTAGATAATATTTTACAACTCTCAGGTTAGGGTTAGGGTTAGGATTAGGGTTAGGGTTTTTACAATTCTCCAGTAATCTTTTCTGGACCTAATTCTTTTGATTCAAGGATTAAATCCTCGCTTCCTTTAGCATTTAAGTGTCAAAAAAAATTCTGCATGATATTTTAGTCAACTGAATGATGAAAGAGGGTCAAAGTCAAAGTGGGAGTTTCCAATTTAAAATGCAGATTAGAGTCAATTTCAAGCATTGTCATTGGAGAAAAAAAATCACACTTCTCTGCTAATCTTTCCTGGATCAAAAGTTTTTGATTCAAGGAATAAATTACAGACTTTCTTTTGCATGTACTTGACAAAAATGATCTGTCTCAGAATATCTTCATGAACTGAACGATGGAAAAAGGTCAAAGTCCAAGTGGGAGTTTCCAATTTAAAATGCAGATTAGAGTCAATTTTAAGAATTTTCATTAGATAAAATATTACAACTTTCCGGTTAGGGTTAGGGCTAGGATTAGGGTTAGGGTTTTTACAATTCTCCAGTAATCTTTTCAGGACCTAATTCTTTTGATTCAAGGATTAAATTCCTCGCTTCCTTTAGCATTTAAGTGTCAAAAAAAATTCTGCATGATATTTTAGTCAACTGAATGATGAAAGAGGGTCAAAGTCAAAGTGGGAGTTTCCAATTTAAAATGCAGATTAGAGTCAATTTTAAGAATTTTCATTAGATAAAATTTTACAACTCTCCGGTTAGGGTTAGGGCTAGGATTAGGGTTAGGGTTTTTACAATTCTCCAGTAATCTTTTCTGGACCTAATTCTATTGATTCAAGGATTAAATCCTCGCTTCCTTTAGCATTTAAGTGTCAAAAAAAATTCTGCATGATATTTTAGTCAACTGAATGATGAAATAGGGTCAAAGTCCAAGTGGGAGTTTCCAATATAATATGCAGATTAGAGTCCATTTCAAGCATTGTCATTGGAGAAAGAAATCACACTTCTCTGGTAATCTTTCCTGGATCAAAAGTTTTTGTTTCAAGGAATAAATTACAGACTTTCTGTAGCATGTACTTGTCAAAAATGATCTGTCTCAGAATATCTTCATGAACTGAACGATGGAAAAAGGTCAAAGTCCAAGTGGGAGTTTCCAATTTAAAATGCAGATTAGAGTCAATTTTAAGAATTTTCATTAGATAAAATTTTACAACTCTCCGGTTAGGGTTAGGGCTAGGATTAGGGTTAGGGTTTTTACAATTCTCCAGTAATCTTTTCTGGACCTAATTCTTTTGATTCAAGGATTAAATCCTCGCTTCCTTTAGCATTTAAGTGTCAAAAGAAATTCTGCATGATATTTTAGTCAACTGAATGATGAAAGAGGGTCAAAGTCCAAGTGGGAGTTTCCAATTTAAAATGCAGATTAGAGTCAATTTCAAGCATTGTCATTGGAGAAAAAAAATCACACTTCTCTGCTAATCTTTCCTGGATCAAAAGTTTTTGATTCAAGGAATAAATTACAGACTTTCTTTAGCATGTACTTGTCAAAAATGATCTGTCTCAGAATATCTTCATGAACTGAACGATGGAAAAAGGTCAAAGTCCAAGTGGGAGTTTCCAATTTAAAATGCAGATTAGAGTCAATTTTAAGAATTTTCATTAGATAAAATTTTACAACTCTCCGGTTAGGGTTAGGGCTAGGATTAGGGTTAGGGTTTTTACAATTCTCCAGTAATCTTTTCAGGACCTAATTCTTTTGATTCAAGGATTAAATTCCTCGCTTCCTTTAGCATTTAAGTGTCAAAAAAAATTCTGCATGATATTTTAGTCAACTGAATGATGAAAGAGGGTCAAAGTCCAAGTGGGAGTTTCCAATTTAAAATGCAGATTAGAGTCAATTTTAAGAATTTTCATTAGATAAAATTTTACAACTCTCCGGTTAGGGTTAGGGCTAGGATTAGGGTTAGGGTTTTTACAATTCTCCAGTAATCTTTTCTGGACCTAATTCTATTGATTCAAGGATTAAATCCTCGCTTCCTTTAGCATTTAAGTGTCAAAAAAAATTCTGCATGATATTTTAGTCAACTGAATGATGAAATAGGGTCAAAGTCCAAGTGGGAGTTTCCAATATAATATGCAGATTAGAGTCCATTTCAAGCATTGTCATTGGAGAAAAAAATCACACTTCTCTGGTAATCTTTCCTGGATTAAAAGTTTTTGATTCAAGGAATAAATTACAGACTTTCTGTAGCATGTACTTGTCAAAAATGATCTGTCTCAGAATATCTTCATGAACTGAACGATGGAAAAAGGTCAAAGTCCAAGTGGGAGTTTCCAATTTAAAATGCAGATTAGAGTCAATTTTAAGAATTTTCATTAGATAAAATTTTACAACTCTCCGGTTAGGGTTAGGGCTAGGATTAGGGTTAGGGTTTTTACAATTCTCCAGTAATCTTTTCTGGACCTAATTATTTTGATTCAAGGATTCAATTCCTCGCTTCCTTTAGTATTTAAGTGTCAAAAAAAATTCTGCATGACATTTTAGTCAACTGAATGATGAAAGAGGGTCAAAGTCCAAGTGGGAGTTTCCAATTTAAAATGCAGATTAGAGTCAATTTTAAGAATTTTCATTAGATAAAATTTTACAACTCTCCGGTTAGGGTTAGGGCTAGGATTAGGGTTAGGGTTTTTACAATTCTCCAGTAATCTTTTCAGGACCTAATTCTTTTGATTCAAGGATTAAATTCCTCGCTTCCTTTAGCATTTAAGTGTCAAAAAAAATTCTGCATGATATTTTAGTCAACTGAATGATGAAAGAGGGTCAAAGTCCAAGTGGGAGTTTCCAATTTAAAATGCAGATTAGAGTCAATTTTAAGAATTTTCATTAGATAAAATTTTACAACTCTCCGGTTAGGGTTAGGGCTAGGATTAGGGTTAGGGTTTTTACAATTCTCCAGTAATCTTTTCTGGACCTAATTCTATTGATTCAAGGATTAAATCCTCGCTTCCTTTAGCATTTAAGTGTCAAAAAAAATTCTGCATGATATTTTAGTCAACTGAATGATGAAATAGGGTCAAAGTCCAAGTGGGAGTTTCCAATATAATATGCAGATTAGAGTCCATTTCAAGCATTGTCATTGGAGAAAAAAATCACACTTCTCTGGTAATCTTTCCTGGATTAAAAGTTTTTGATTCAAGGAATAAATTACAGACTTTCTGTAGCATGTACTTGTCAAAAATGATCTGTCTCAGAATATCTTCATGAACTGAACGATGGAAAAAGGTCAAAGTCCAAGTGGGAGTTTCCAATTTAAAATGCAGATTAGAGTCAATTTTAAGAATTTTCATTAGATAAAATTTTACAACTCTCCGGTTAGGGTTAGGGCTAGGATTAGGGTTAGGGTTTTTACAATTCTCCAGTAATCTTTTCTGGACCTAATTATTTTGATTCAAGGATTCAATTCCTCGCTTCCTTTAGTATTTAAGTGTCAAAAAAAATTCTGCATGACATTTTAGTCAACTGAATGATGAAAGAGGGTCAAAGTCAAAGTGGGAGTTTCCAATTTAAAATGCAGATTAGAGTCAATTTCAAGCATTTTCATTAGATAAAATTTTACAACTCTCAGGTTAGGGTTAGGATTAGGGTTAGGGTTTTTACAATTCTCCAGTAATCTTTTCTGGACCTAATTCTTTTGATTCAAGGATTAAATCCTCGCTTCCTTTAGCATTTAAGTGTCAAAAGAAATTCTGCATGATATTTTAGTCAACTGAATGATGAAAGAGGGTCAAAGTCCAAGTGGGAGTTTCCAATTTAAAATGCAGATTAGAGTCAATTTCAAGCATTGTCATTGGAGAAAAAAAATCACACTTCTCTGCTAATCTTTCCTGGATCAAAAGTTTTTGATTCAAGGAATAAAATACAGACTTTCTGTAGCATGTACTTGTCAAAAATGATCTGTCTCAGAATATCTTCATGAACTGAAAGATGAAAGAGGATCAAAGTCAAAGTGGGAGTTTCCAATTTAAAATGCAGATTACAGTCAATTTCCAGCATTTTCATTAGATAAAATTTTACAACTCTCCGGTTAGGGTTAGGGCTAGGATTAGGGTTAGGGTTTTTACAATTCTCCAGTAATCTTTTCTGGACCTAATTCTTTTGATTCAAGGATTCAATTCCTCGCTTCCTTTAGCATTTAAGTGTCAAAAATAATTCTGCATGATATTTTAGTCAACTGAATGATGAAAGAGGGTCAAAGTCCAAGTGGGAGTTTCCAATTTAAAATGCAGATTAGAGTCCATTTCAAGCATTGTCATTGGAGAAAAAAATCACACTTCTCTGGTAATCTTTCCTGGATCAAAAGTTTTTGATTCAAGGAATAAATGACAGACTTTCTATAGCATGTACTTGTCAAAAATGATCTGTCTCAGAATAACTTCATTAACTGAACGATGGAAAAAGGTCAAAGTCCAAGTGGGAGTTTCCAATTTAAAATGCAGATTAGAGTCAATTTTAAGAATTTTCATTAGATAAAATTTTACAACTCTCCGGTTAGGGTTAGGGCTAGGATTAGGGTTAGTGTTTTTACAATTCTCCAGTAATCTTTTCTGGACCTAATTATTTTGATTCAAGGATTCAATTCCTCGCTTCCTTTAGTATTTAAGTGTCAAAAAAAATTCTGCATGACATTTTAGTCAACTGAATGATGAAAGAGGGTCAAAGTCAAAGTGGGAGTTTCCAATTTAAAATGCAGATTAGAGTCAATTTCAAGCATTTTCATTAGATAATATTTTACAACTCTCAGGTTAGGGTTAGGGTTAGGATTAGGGTTAGGGTTTTTACAATTCTCCAGTAATCTTTTCTGGACCTAATTCTTTTGATTCAAGGATTAAATCCTCGCTTCCTTTAGCATTTAAGTGTCAAAAGAAATTCTGCATGATATTTTAGTCAACTGAATGATGAAAGAGGGTCAAAGTCCAAGTGGGAGTTTCCAATTTAAAATGCAGATTAGAGTCAATTTCAAGCATTGTCATTGTAGAAAAAAAATCACACTTCTCTGCTAATCTTTCCTGGATCAAAAGTTTTTGATTCAAGGAATAAATTACAGACTTTCTTTAGCATGTACTTGACAAAAATGATCTGTCTCAGAATATCTTCATGAACTGAACGATGGAAAAAGGTCAAAGTCCAAGTGGGAGTTTCCAATTTAAAATGCAGATTAGAGTCAATTTTAAGAATTTTCATTAGATAAAATATTACAACTTTCCGGTTAGGGTTAGGGCTAGGATTAGGGTTAGGGTTTTTACAATTCTCCAGTAATCTTTTCAGGACCTAATTCTTTTGATTCAAGGATTAAATTCCTCGCTTCCTTTAGCATTTAAGTGTCAAAAAAAATTCTGCATGATATTTTAGTCAACTGAATGATGAAAGAGGGTCAAAGTCAAAGTGGGAGTTTCCAATTTAAAATGCAGATTAGAGTCAATTTTAAGAATTTTCATTAGATAAAATTTTACAACTCTCCGGTTAGGGTTAGGGCTAGGATTAGGGTTAGGGTTTTTACAATTCTCCAGTAATCTTTTCTGGACCTAATTCTATTGATTCAAGGATTAAATCCTCGCTTCCTTTAGCATTTAAGTGTCAAAAAAAATTCTGCATGATATTTTAGTCAACTGAATGATGAAATAGGGTCAAAGTCCAAGTGGGAGTTTCCAATATAATATGCAGATTAGAGTCCATTTCAAGCATTGTCATTGGAGAAAGAAATCACACTTCTCTGGTAATCTTTCCTGGATCAAAAGTTTTTGTTTCAAGGAATAAATTACAGACTTTCTGTAGCATGTACTTGTCAAAAATGATCTGTCTCAGAATATCTTCATGAACTGAACGATGGAAAAAGGTCAAAGTCCAAGTGGGAGTTTCCAATTTAAAATGCAGATTAGAGTCAATTTTAAGAATTTTCATTAGATAAAATTTTACAACTCTCCGGTTAGGGTTAGGGCTAGGATTAGGGTTAGGGTTTTTACAATTCTCCAGTAATCTTTTCAGGACCTAATTCTTTTGATTCAAGGATTAAATTCCTCGCTTCCTTTAGCATTTAAGTGTCAAAAAAAATTCTGCATGATATTTTAGTCAACTGAATGATGAAAGAGGGTCAAAGTCCAAGTGGGAGTTTCCAATTTAAAATGCAGATTAGAGTCAATTTTAAGAATTTTCATTAGATAAAATTTTACAACTCTCCGGTTAGGGTTAGGGCTAGGATTAGGGTTAGGGTTTTTACAATTCTCCAGTAATCTTTTCTGGACCTAATTCTATTGATTCAAGGATTAAATCCTCGCTTCCTTTAGCATTTAAGTGTCAAAAAAAATTCTGCATGATATTTTAGTCAACTGAATGATGAAATAGGGTCAAAGTCCAAGTGGGAGTTTCCAATATAATATGCAGATTAGAGTCCATTTCAAGCATTGTCATTGGAGAAAAAAATCACACTTCTCTGGTAATCTTTCCTGGATCAAAAGTTTTTGATTCAAGGAATAAATTACAGACTTTCTGTAGCATGTACTTGTCAAAAATGATCTGTCTCAGAATATCTTCATGAACTGAACGATGGAAAAAGGTCAAAGTCCAAGTGGGAGTTTCCAATTTAAAATGCAGATTAGAGTCAATTTTAAGAATTTTCATTAGATAAAATTTTACAACTCTCCGGTTAGGGTTAGGGCTAGGATTAGGGTTAGGGTTTTTACAATTCTCCAGTAATCTTTTCTGGACCTAATTATTTTGATTCAAGGATTCAATTCCTCGCTTCCTTTAGTATTTAAGTGTCAAAAAAAATTCTGCATGACATTTTAGTCAACTGAATGATGAAAGAGGGTCAAAGTCAAAGTGGGAGTTTCCAATTTAAAATGCAGATTAGAGTCAATTTCAAGCATTTTCATTAGATAAAATTTTACAACTCTCAGGTTAGGGTTAGGATTAGGGTTAGGGTTTTTACAATTCTCCAGTAATCTTTTCTGGACCTAATTCTTTTGATTCAAGGATTAAATCCTCGCTTCCTTTAGCATTTAAGTGTCAAAAGAAATTCTGCATGATATTTTAGTCAACTGAATGATGAAAGAGGGTCAAAGTCCAAGTGGGAGTTTCCAATTTAAAATGCAGATTAGAGTCAATTTCAAGCATTGTCATTGGAGAAAAAAAATCACACTTCTCTGCTAATCTTTCCTGGATCAAAAGTTTTTGATTCAAGGAATAAAATACAGACTTTCTGTAGCATGTACTTGTCAAAAATGATCTGTCTCAGAATATCTTCATGAACTGAACGATGGAAAAAGGTCAAAGTCCAAGTGGGAGTTTCCAATTTAAAATGCAGATTAGAGTCAATTTTAAGAATTTTCATTAGATAAAATTTTACAACTCTCCGGTTAGGGTTAGGGCTAGGATTAGGGTTAGGGTTTTTACAATTCTCCAGTAATCTTTTCTGGACCTAATTATTTTGATTCAAGGATTCAATTCCTCGCTTCCTTTAGTATTTAAGTGTCAAAAAAAATTCTGCATGACATTTTAGTCAACTGAATGATGAAAGAGGGTCAAAGTCAAAGTGGGAGTTTCCAATTTAAAATGCAGATTAGAGTCAATTTCAAGCATTTTCATTAGATAAAATTTTACAACTCTCAGGTTAGGGTTAGGATTAGGGTTAGGGTTTTTACAATTCTCCAGTAATCTTTTCTGGACCTAATTCTTTTGATTCAAGGATTAAATCCTCGCTTCCTTTAGCATTTAAGTGTCAAAAGAAATTCTGCATGATATTTTAGTCAACTGAATGATGAAAGAGGGTCAAAGTCCAAGTGGGAGTTTCCAATTTAAAATGCAGATTAGAGTCAATTTCAAGCATTGTCATTGGAGAAAAAAAATCACACTTCTCTGCTAATCTTTCCTGGATCAAAAGTTTTTGATTCAAGGAATAAAATACAGACTTTCTGTAGCATGTACTTGTCAAAAATGATCTGTCTCAGAATATCTTCATGAACTGAACGATGGAAAAAGGTCAAAGTCCAAGTGGGAGTTTCCAATTTAAAATGCAGATTAGAGTCAATTTTAAGAATTTTCATTAGATAAAATTTTACAACTCTCCGGTTAGGGTTAGGGCTAGGATTAGGGTTAGGGTTTTTACAATTCTCCAGTAATCTTTTCTGGACCTAATTCTTTTGATTCAAGGATTCAATTCCTCGCTTCCTTTAGTATTTAAGTGTCAAAAAAAATTCTGCATGACATTTTAGTCAACTGAATGATGAAAGAGGGTCAAAGTCAAAGTGGGAGTTTCCAATTTAAAATGCAGATTAGAGTCAATTTCAAGCATTTTCATTAGATAAAATTTTACAACTCTCAGGTTAGGGTTAGGATTAGGGTTAGGGTTTTTACAATTCTCCAGTAATCTTTTCTGGACCTAATTCTTTTGATTCAAGGATTAAATCCTCGCTTCCTTTAGCATTTAAGTGTCAAAAGAAATTCTGCATGATATTTTAGTCAACTGAATGATGAAAGAGGGTCAAAGTCCAAGTGGGAGTTTCCAATTTAAAATGCAGATTAGAGTCAATTTCAAGCATTGTCATTGGAGAAAAAAAATCACACTTCTCTGCTAATCTTTCCTGGATCAAAAGTTTTTGATTCAAGGAATAAAATACAGACTTTCTGTAGCATGTACTTGTCAAAAATGATCTGTCTCAGAATATCTTCATGAACTGAACGATGGAAAAAGGTCAAAGTCCAAGTGGGAGTTTCCAATTTAAAATGCAGATTAGAGTCAATTTTAAGAATTTTCATTAGATAAAATTTTACAACTCTCCGGTTAGGGTTAGGGCTAGGATTAGGGTTAGGGTTTTTACAATTCTCCAGTAATCTTTTCTGGACCTAATTCTTTTGATTCAAGGATTCAATTCCTCGCTTCCTTTAGCATTTAAGTGTCAAAAAAAATTCTGCATGATATTTTAGTCAACTGAATGATGAAAGAGGGTCAAAGTCAAAGTGGGAGTTTCCAATTTAAAATGCAGATTAGAGTCAATTTCAAGCATTTTCATTTGATAAAATTTTACAACTCTCAGGTTAGGGTTAGGGTTAGGATTAGGGTTAGGGTTTTTACAATTCTCCAGTAATCTTTTCTGGACCTAATTCTTTTGATTCAAGGATTAAATCCTCGCTTCCTTTAGCATTTAAGTGTCAAAAGAAATTCTGCATGATATTTTAGTCAACTGAATGATGAAAGAGGGTCAAAGTCCAAGTGGGAGTTTCCAATTTAAAATGCAGATTAGAGTACATTTCAAGCATTGTCATTGGAGAAAAAAAATCACACTTCTCTGGTAATCTTTCCTGGATCAAAAGTTTTTGATTCAAGGAATAAATTACAGACTTTATTTAGCATGTACTTGTCAAAAATGATCTGTCTCAGAATATCTTCATGAACTGAACGATGGAAAAAGGTCAAAGTCCAAGTGGGAGTTTCCAATTTAAAATGCAGATTAGAGTCAATTTTAAGAATTTTCATTAGATAAAATTTTACAACTCTCCGGTTAGGGTTAGGGCTAGGATTAGGGTTAGGGTTTTTACAATTCTCCAGTAATCTTTTCTGGACCTGATTCTTTTGATTCAAGGATTCAATTCCTCGCTTCCTTTAGCATTTAAGTGACAAAAAAAATTCTGCATGATATTTTAGTCAACTGAATGATGAAAGAGGGTCAAAGTCAAAGTGGGAGTTTCCAATTTTAAATGCAGATTAGAGTCCATTTCAAGCATTGTCATTGGAGAAAAAAATCACACTTCTCTGGTAATCTTTCCTGGATCAAAAGTTTTTGATTCAAGGAATAAATTACAGACTTTCTGTAGCATGTACTTGTCAAAAATGAACTGTCTCAGAATATCTTCATGAACTGAACGATGGAAAAAGGTCAAAGTCCAAGTGGGAGTTTCCAATTTAAAATGCAGATTAGAGTCAATTTTAAGAATTTTCATTAGATAAAATTTTACAACTCTCCAGTTAGGTTTAGGGCTAGGATTAGGGTTAGGGTTTTTACAATTCTCCAGTAATCTTTTCTGGACCTAATTCTATTGATTCAAGGATTAAATCCTCGCTTCCTTTAGCATTTAAGTGTCAAAAAAAATTCTGCATGATATTTTAGTCAACTGAATGATGAAAGAGGGTCAAAGTCCAAGTGGGAGTTTCCAATTTAATATGCAGATTAGAGTCCATTTCAAGCATTGTCATTGGAGAAAAAAATCACACTTCTCTGGTAATCTTTCCTGGATCAAAAGTTTTTGATTCAAGGAATAAATTACAGACTTTCCTTAGCATGTACTTGTCAAAAATGATCTGTCTCAGAATATATTCATGAACTGAACGATGGAAAAAGGTCAAAGTCCAAGTGGGAGTTTCCAATTTAAAATGCAGATTAGAGTCAATTTTAAGAATTTTCATTAGATAAAATTTTACAACTCTCCGGTTAGGGTTAGGGCTAGGATTAGGGTTAGGGTTAGGGTTTTTACAATTCTCCAGTAATCGTTTCTGGACCTAATTCTTTTGATTCAAGGATTCAATTCCTCGCTTCCTTTAGTATTAAAGTGTCAAAAAAAATTCTGCATGACATTTTAGTCAACTGAATGATGAAAGAGGGTCAAAGTCAAAGTGGGAGTTTCCAATTTAAAATGCAGATTAGAGTCAATTTCAAGCATTTTCATTAGATAAAATTTTACAACTCTCAGGTTAGGGTTAGGGTTAGGATTAGGGTTAGGGTTTTTACAATTCTCCAGTAATCTTTTCTGGACCTAATTCTTTTGATTCAAGGATTAAATCCTCGCTTCCTTTAGCATTTAAGTGTCAAAAAAAATTCTGCATGATATTTTAGTCAACTGAATGATGAAAGAGGGTCAAAGTCCAAGTGGGAGTTTCCATTCTAAAATGCAGAGTTGAGTTAATTTCAAGCATTTTTCATTGGAGACTCAATTCTACATGTCCCCGGTCATCTGTTCTGTATCAGATACTTTAGATTCAAAGACCTAAATACAGAACTGTGGTACAAATAACATTTGAGTCAGCATAGCCATCTGATATTTTCCTCATCTTCACATATAACCATAAGATGCTTGTACCAGGCTCAGTCTTTTCCAGTGAAAGAATGTCATGCTGCTTTATATTTTTCTGATTATTCCAATCATCTATACTGAACAGGTTTCCTCCTAACGTCCATTCCTTGAGAAGTATTGCAATAGTTTCATTTAGGAATATTCCACATGGTGTCCAATACCTCAATAACGTTTTGCACAACCAGTTGCACTGTTGCACTTCACACTTAGCCTGTCTTACCTCCTATTATCACTTCTATTTCTTCTATTGCACTGTCTTGTGTCACACTGTTTTTGCACACTTGCTCTTTATGTAGTCCTGTGTCGATGTAGTGTTATACATAGTACCATGGTCCTGGAGGAATGCTGTCTCATTTCACTGTGTATTGTATCACTGTATATGGTCAAAATGACAATAAAAGCCACTTGACTAGACTCTATCATTGCATGCAGTTTGATTAAGTTAGGAACCAGGGAAACCAAGCAAAATATGGAACGCTTCACGAATTTGCGTGTCATCCTTGCGCAGGGGCCATGCTAATCTTCTCTGTATCGTTCCAATTTTAGTATATGTGTTGCCATAGCAAGCACAGATTTACCAACAGATGAAAGAATATATAGGTGTGGAAGCGGTATGAGCTTTCCTCATGTCGGTGGCAAAGCAATGCCTATGCCCTGGCCCTATATTCTGCCAGAACATAAATATGAAGACAGCTGACGTGCTGCGAAATATTTCTCTCAAATGTAACTTAACAATTAGGTGTCAAAAATTTTCTGCCTCAGAATGACTTTGTCAAATGAAAAATGAAACAAGGTGAAAGTACAAGAGGATGTGTCCATTTTAAAATGCAGATGAGACTCAATTTCAAGCATGTTCATTGGAGAGAAAAATTTACAATTCTTGGGTAATCTTTTCAGGATGAAATTTTTTTGATTCAAGGACAAAATTCCACGCTTCCCTTAAAGTCAATTTTAAGAATTTTCATTAGATAAAATTTTACGACTCTCCGGTTAGGGTTAGGGCTAGGATTAGGGTTAGGGTTTTTACAATTCTCCAGTAATCTTTTCTGGACATAATTATTTTGATTCAAGGATTAAATCCTCGCTTCCTTTAGCATTTAAGTGTCAAAAAAAATTCTGCATGATATTTTAGTCAACTGAATGATGAAAGAGGGTCAAAGTCCAAGTGGGAGTTTCCAATTTAAAATGCAGATTAGAGTACATTTCAAGCATTGTCATTGGAGAAAAAAATCACACTTCTCTGGTAATCTTTCCTGGATCAAAAGTTTTTGATTCAAGGAATAAAATACAGACTTTCTGTAGCATGTACTTGTCAAAAATGATCTGTCTCAGAATATCTTCATGAAGTGAACGATGGAAAAAGGTCAAAGTCCAAGTGGGAGTTTCCAATTTAAAATGCAGATTAGAGTCAATTTCAAGCATTTTCATTAGATAAAATTTTACAACTCTCAGGTTAGGGTTAGGGTTAGGATTAGGGTTAGGGTTTTTACAATTCTCCAGTAATCTTTTCTGGACCTAATTCTTTTGATTCAAGGATTCAATTCCTCGCTTCCTTTAGCATTTAAGTGTCAAAAAAAATTCTGCATGATATTTTAGTCAACTGAATGATGAAAGAGGGTCAAAGTCCAAGTGGGAGTTTCCAATTTAATATGCAGATTAGAGTCCATTTCAAGCATTGTCATTGGAGAAAAAAATCACACTTCTCTGGTAATCTTTCCTGGATCAAAAGTTTTTGATTCAAGGAATAAATTACAGACTTTCTGTAGCATGTACTTCTCAAGAATGATCGTTCTCAGAATATCTTCATGAACTGAACGATGGAAAAAGGTCAAAGTCCAAGTGGGAGTTTCCAATTTAAAATGCAGATTAGAGTCAATTTTAAGAATTTTCATTAGATAAAATTTTACAACTCTCCGGTTAGGGTTAGGGCTAGGATTAGGGTTAGGGTTAGGGTTTTTACAATTCTCCAGTAATCTTTTCTGGACATAATTCTTTTGATTCAAGGATTCAATTCCTCGCTTCCTTTAGTATTTAAGTGTCAAAAAAAATTCTGCATGACATTTTAGTCAACTGAATGATGAAAGAGGGTCAAAGTCAAAGTGGGAGTTTCCAATTTAAAATGCAGATTAGAGTCAATTTCAAGCATTTTCATTAGATAAAATTTTACAACTCTCAGGTTAGGGTTAGGGTTAGGATTAGGGTTAGGGTTTTTACAATTCTCCAGTAATCTTTTCTGGACCTAATTCTTTTGATTCAAGGATTAAATCCACGCTTCCTTTAGCATTTAAGTGTCAAAAAAAAATCTGCATGATATTTTAGTCAACTGAATGATGAAAGAGGGTCAAAGTCAAAGTGGGAGTTTCCAATTTAAAATGCAGATTAGAGTAAATTTCAAGCATTGTTTTTGGAGAAAAAAAAATCACCCTTCACTGGTAATCTTTCCTGGATCAAAAGTTTTTGATTCAAGAACTAAATTACACACTTTCTTTAGCATGTACTTGTCAAAAATGATCTGTCTCAGAATATCTTAATGAACTGAAAGATGAAAGAGGATCAAAGTCCAAGTGGGAGTTTCCAATTTAAAATGCAGATTACAGTCAATTTCCAGCATTTTCATTAGATAAATTTTTACAACTCTCCGGTTAGGGTTAGGGCTAGGATTAGGGTTAGGGTTTTTACAATTCTCCAGTAATCTTTTCTGGACCTAATTCTATTGATTCAAGGATTAAATCCTCGCTTCCTTTAGCATTTAAGTGTCAAAAAAAATTCTGCATGATATTTTAGTCAACTGAATGATGAAAGAGGGTCAAAGTCCAAGTGGGAGTTTCCAATTTAATATGCAGATTAGAGTCCATTTCAAGCATTGTCATTGGAGAAAAAAATCATACTTCTCTGGTAATCTTTCCTGGATCAAAAGTTTTTGATTCAAGGAATAAATTACAGACTTTCTGTAGCATGTACTTGTCAAAAATGATCTGTCTCAGAATATCTTCATGAACTGAACGATGGAAAAAGGTCAAAGTCCAAGTGGGAGTTTCCAATTTAAAATGCAGATTAGAGTCAATTTTAAGAATTTTCATTAGATAAAATTTTACAACTCTCCGGTTAGGGTTAGGGCTAGGATTAGGGTTAGGGTTTTTACAATTCTCCAGTAATCTTTTCAGGACCTAATTCTTTTGATTCAAGGATTAAATTCCTCGCTTCCTTTAGCATTTAAGTGTCAAAAAAAATTCTGCATGATATTTTAGTCAACTGAATGATGAAAGAGGGTCAAAGTCCAAGTGGGAGTTTCCAATTTAAAATGCAGATTAGAGTCAATTTTAAGAATTTTCATTAGATAAAATTTTACAACTCTCCGGTTAGGGTTAGGGCTAGGATTAGGGTTAGGGTTTTTACAATTCTCCAGTAATCTTTTCTGGACCTAATTCTATTGATTCAAGGATTAAATCCTCGCTTCCTTTAGCATTTAAGTGTCAAAAAAAATTCTGCATGATATTTTAGTCAACTGAATGATGAAATAGGGTCAAAGTCCAAGTGGGAGTTTCCAATATAATATGCAGATTAGAGTCCATTTCAAGCATTGTCATTGGAGAAAAAAATCACACTTCTCTGGTAATCTTTCCTGGATTAAAAGTTTTTGATTCAAGGAATAAATTACAGACTTTCTGTAGCATGTACTTGTCAAAAATGATCTGTCTCAGAATATCTTCATGAACTGAACGATGGAAAAAGGTCAAAGTCCAAGTGGGAGTTTCCAATTTAAAATGCAGATTACAGTCAATTTCCAGCATTTTCATTAGATAAAATTTTACAACTCTCCGGTTAGGGTTAGGGCTAGGATTAGGGTTAGGGTTTTTACAATTCTCCAGTAATCTTTTCTGGACCTAATTCTTTTGATTCAAGGATTCAATTCCTCGCTTCCTTTAGCATTTAAGTGTCAAAAATAATTCTGCATGATATTTTAGTCAACTGAATGATGAAAGAGGGTCAAAGTCCAAGTGGGAGTTTCCAATTTAAAATGCAGATTAGAGTCCATTTCAAGCATTGTCATTGGAGAAAAAAATCACACTTCTCTGGTAATCTTTCCTGGATCAAAAGTTTTTGATTCAAGGAATAAATGACAGACTTTCTATAGCATGTACTTGTCAAAAATGATCTGTCTCAGAATAACTTCATTAACTGAACGATGGAAAAAGGTCAAAGTCCAAGTGGGAGTTTCCAATTTAAAATGCAGATTAGAGTCAATTTTAAGAATTTTCATTAGATAAAATTTTACAACTCTCCGGTTAGGGTTAGGGCTAGGATTAGGGTTAGGGTTTTTACAATTCTCCAGTAATCTTTTCTGGACCTAATTATTTTGATTCAAGGATTCAATTCCTCGCTTCCTTTAGTATTTAAGTGTCAAAAAAAATTCTGCATGACATTTTAGTCAACTGAATGATGAAAGAGGGTCAAAGTCAAAGTGGGAGTTTCCAATTTAAAATGCAGATTAGAGTCAATTTCAAGCATTTTCATTAGATAATATTTTACAACTCTCAGGTTAGGGTTAGGGTTAGGATTAGGGTTAGGGTTTTTACAATTCTCCAGTAATCTTTTCTGGACCTAATTCTTTTGATTCAAGGATTAAATCCTCGCTTCCTTTAGCATTTAAGTGTCAAAAAAAATTCTGCATGATATTTTAGTCAACTGAATGATGAAATAGGGTCAAAGTCCAAGTGGGAGTTTCCAATATAATATGCAGATTAGAGTCCATTTCAAGCATTGTCATTGGAGAAAAAAATCACACTTCTCTGGTAATCTTTCCTGGATCAAAAGTTTTTGATTCAAGGAATAAATTACAGACTTTCTGTAGCATGTACTTGTCAAAAATGATCTGTCTCAGAATATCTTCATGAACTGAACGATGGAAAAAGGTCAAAGTCCAAGTGGGAGTTTCCAATTTAAAATGCAGATTAGAGTCAATTTTAAGAATTTTCATTAGATAAAATTTTACAACTCTCCGGTTAGGGTTAGGGCTAGGATTAGGGTTAGGGTTTTTACAATTCTCCAGTAATCTTTTCTGGACCTAATTATTTTGATTCAAGGATTCAATTCCTCGCTTCCTTTAGTATTTAAGTGTCAAAAAAAATTCTGCATGACATTTTAGTCAACTGAATGATGAAAGAGGGTCAAAGTCAAAGTGGGAGTTTCCAATTTAAAATGCAGATTAGAGTCAATTTCAAGCATTTTCATTAGATAAAATTTTACAACTCTCACGTTAGGGTTAGGATTAGGGTTAGGGTTTTTACAATTCTCCAGTAATCTTTTCTGGACCTAATTCTTTTGATTCAAGGATTAAATCCTCGCTTCCTTTAGCATTTAAGTGTCAAAAGAAATTCTGCATGATATTTTAGTCAACTGAATGATGAAAGAGGGTCAAAGTCCAAGTGGGAGTTTCCAATTTAAAATGCAGATTAGAGTCAATTTCAAGCATTGTCATTGGAGAAAAAAAATCACACTTCTCTGCTAATCTTTCCTGGATCAAAAGTTTTTGATTCAAGGAATAAATTACAGACTTTCTTTAGCATGTACTTGACAAAAATGATCTGTCTCAGAATATCTTCATGAACTGAACGATGGAAAAAGGTCAAAGTCCAAGTGGGAGTTTCCAATTTAAAATGCAGATTAGAGTCAATTTTAAGAATTTTCATTAGATAAAATTTTACAACTCTCCGGTTAGGGTTAGGGCTAGGATTAGGGTTAGGGTTTTTACAATTCTCCAGTAATCTTTTCAGGACCTAATTCTTTTGATTCAAGGATTAAATTCCTCGCTTCCTTTAGCATTTAAGTGTCAAAAAAAATTCTGCATGATATTTTAGTCAACTGAATGATGAAAGAGGGTCAAAGTCCAAGTGGGAGTTTCCAATTTAAAATGCAGATTAGAGTCAATTTTAAGAATTTTCATTAGATAAAATTTTACAACTCTCCGGTTAGGGTTAGGGCTAGGATTAGGGTTAGGGTTTTTACAATTCTCCAGTAATCTTTTCTGGACCTAATTCTATTGATTCAAGGATTAAATCCTCGCTTCCTTTAGCATTTAAGTGTCAAAAAAAATTCTGCATGATATTTTAGTCAACTGAATGATGAAATAGGGTCAAAGTCCAAGTGGGAGTTTCCAATATAATATGCAGATTAGAGTCCATTTCAAGCATTGTCATTGGAGAAAAAAATCACACTTCTCTGGTAATCTTTCCTGGATCAAAAGTTTTTGATTCAAGGAATAAATTACAGACTTTCTGTAGCATGTACTTGTCAAAAATGATCTGTCTCAGAATATCTTCATGAACTGAACGATGGAAAAAGGTCAAAGTCCAAGTGGGAGTTTCCAATTTAAAATGCAGATTAGAGTCAATTTTAAGAATTTTCATTAGATAAAATTTTACAACTCTCCGGTTAGGGTTAGGGCTAGGATTAGGGTTAGGGTTTTTACAATTCTCCAGTAATCTTTTCTGGACCTAATTATTTTGATTCAAGGATTCAATTCCTCGCTTCCTTTAGTATTTAAGTGTCAAAAAAAATTCTGCATGACATTTTAGTCAACTGAATGATGAAAGAGGGTCAAAGTCAAAGTGGGAGTTTCCAATTTAAAATGCAGATTAGAGTCAATTTCAAGCATTTTCATTAGATAAAATTTTACAACTCTCACGTTAGGGTTAGGATTAGGGTTAGGGTTTTTACAATTCTCCAGTAATCTTTTCTGGACCTAATTCTTTTGATTCAAGGATTAAATCCTCGCTTCCTTTAGCATTTAAGTGTCAAAAGAAATTCTGCATGATATTTTAGTCAACTGAATGATGAAAGAGGGTCAAAGTCCAAGTGGGAGTTTCCAATTTAAAATGCAGATTAGAGTCAATTTCAAGCATTGTCATTGGAGAAAAAAAATCACACTTCTCTGCTAATCTTTCCTGGATCAAAAGTTTTTGATTCAAGGAATAAAATACAGACTTTCTGTAGCATGTACTTGTCAAAAATGATCTGTCTCAGAATATCTTCATGAACTGAACGATGGAAAAAGGTCAAAGTCCAAGTGGGAGTTTCCAATTTAAAATGCAGATTAGAGTCAATTTTAAGAATTTTCATTAGATAAAATTTTACAACTCTCCGGTTAGGGTTAGGGCTAGGATTAGGGTTAGGGTTTTTACAATTCTCCAGTAATCTTTTCTGGACCTAATTCTTTTGATTCAAGGATTCAATTCCTCGCTTCCTTTAGCATTTAAGTGTCAAAAAAAATTCTGCATGATATTTTAGTCAACTGAATGATGAAAGAGGGTCAAAGTCAAAGTGGGAGTTTCCAATTTAAAATGCAGATTAGAGTCAATTTCAAGCATTTTCATTTGATAAAATTTTACAACTCTCAGGTTAGGGTTAGGGTTAGGATTAGGGTTAGGGTTTTTACAATTCTCCAGTAATCTTTTCTGGACCTAATTCTTTTGATTCAAGGATTAAATCCTCGCTTCCTTTAGCATTTAAGTGTCAAAAGAAATTCTGCATGATATTTTAGTCAACTGAATGATGAAAGAGGGTCAAAGTCCAAGTGGGAGTTTCCAATTTAAAATGCGTATTAGAGTACATTTCAAGCATTGTCATTGGAGAAAAAAAATCACACTTCTCTGGTAATCTTTCCTGGATCAAAAGTTTTTGATTCAAGGAATAAATTACAGACTTTATTTAGCATGTACTTGTCAAAAATGATCTGTCTCAGAATATCTTCATGAACTGAACGATGGAAAAAGGTCAAAGTCCAAGTGGGAGTTTCCAATTTAAAATGCAGATTAGAGTCAATTTTAAGAATTTTCATTAGATAAAATTTTACAACTCTCCGGTTAGGGTTAGGGCTAGGATTAGGGTTAGGGTTTTTACAATTCTCCAGTAATCTTTTCTGGACCTGATTCTTTTGATTCAAGGATTCAATTCCTCACTTCCTTTAGCATTTAAGTGTCAAAAAAAATTCTGCATGATATTTTAGTCAACTGAATGATGAAAGAGGGTCAAAGTCAAAGTGGGAGTTTCCAATTTTAAATGCAGATTAGAGTCCATTTCAAGCATTGTCATTGGAGAAAAAAATCACACTTCTCTGGTAATCTTTCCTGGATCAAAAGTTTTTGATTCAAGGAATAAATTACAAACTTTCTGTAGCATGTACTTGTCAAAAATGAACTGTCTCAGAATATCTTCATGAACTGAACGATGGAAAAAGGTCAAAGTCCAAGTGGGAGTTTCCAATTTAAAATGCAGATTAGAGTCAATTTTAAGAATTTTCATTAGATAAAATTTTACAACTCTCCAGTTAGGTTTAGGGCTAGGATTAGGGTTAGGGTTTTTACAATTCTCCAGTAATCTTTTCTGGACCTAATTCTATTGATTCAAGGATTAAATCCTCGCTTCCTTTAGCATTTAAGTGTCAAAAAAAATTCTGCATGATATTTTAGTCAACTGAATGATGAAAGAGGGTCAAAGTCCAAGTGGGAGTTTCCAATTTAATATGCAGATTAGAGTCCATTTCAAGCATTGTCATTGGAGAAAAAAATCACACTTCTCTGGTAATCTTTCCTGGATCAAAAGTTTTTGATTCAAGGAATAAATTACAGACTTTCCTTAGCATGTACTTGTCAAAAATGATCTGTCTCAGAATATATTCATGAACTGAACGATGGAAAAAGGTCAAAGTCCAAGTGGGAGTTTCCAATTTAAAATGCAGATTAGAGTCAATTTTAAGAATTTTCATTAGATAAAATTTTACAACTCTCCGGTTAGGGTTAGGGCTAGGATTAGGGTTAGGGTTAGGGTTTTTACAATTCTCCAGTAATCGTTTCTGGACCTAATTCTTTTGATTCAAGGATTCAATTCCTCGCTTCCTTTAGTATTAAAGTGTCAAAAAAAATTCTGCATGACATTTTAGTCAACTGAATGATGAAAGAGGGTCAAAGTCAAAGTGGGAGTTTCCAATTTAAAATGCAGATTAGAGTCAATTTCAAGCATTTTCATTAGATAAAATTTTACAACTCTCAGGTTAGGGTTAGGGTTAGGATTAGGGTTAGGGTTTTTACAATTCTTCAGTAATCTTTTCTGGACCTAATTCTTTTGATTCAAGGATTAAATCCTCGCTTCCTTTAGCATTTAAGTGTCAAAAAAAATTCTGCATGATATTTTAGTCAACTGAATGATGAAAGAGTGTCAAAGTCCAAGTGGGAGTTTCCATTCTAAAATGCAGAGTTGAGTTAATTTCAAGCATTTTTCATTGGAGACTCAATTCTACATGTCCCCGGTCATCTGTTCTGTATCAGATACTTTAGATTCAAAGACCTAAATACAGAACTGTGGTACAAATAACATTTGAGTCAGCATAGCCATCTGATATTTTCCTCATCTTCACATATAACCATAAGATGCTTGTACCAGGCTCAGTCTTTTCCAGTGAAAGAATGTCATGCTGCTTTATATTTTTCTGATTATTCCAATCATCTATACTGAACAGGTTTCCTCCTAACGTCCATTCCTTGAGAAGTATTGCAATAGTTTCATTTAGGAATATTCCACATGGTGTCCAATACCTCAATAACGTTTTGCACAACCAGTTGCACTGTTGCACTTCACACTTAGCCTGTCTTACCTCCTATTATCACTTCTATTTCTTCTATTGCACTGTCTTGTGTCACACTGTTTTTGCACACTTGCTCTTTATGTAGTCCTGTGTCGATGTAGTGTTATACATAGTACCATGGTCCTGGAGGAATGCTGTCTCATTTCACTGTGTATTGTATCACTGTATATGGTCAAAATGACAATAAAAGCCACTTGACTAGACTCTATCATTGCATGCAGTTTGATTAAGTTAGGAACCAGGGAAACCAAGCAAAATATGGAACGCTTCACGAATTTGCGTGTCATCCTTGCGCAGGGGCCATGCTAATCTTCTCTGTATCGTTCCAATTTTAGTATATGTGTTGCCATAGCAAGCACAGATTTACCAACAGATGAAAGAATATATAGGTGTGGAAGCGGTATGAGCTTTCCTCATGTCGGTGGCAAAGCAATGCCTATGCCCTGGCCCTATATTCTGCCAGAACATAAATATGAAGACAGCCGACGTGCTGCGAAATATTTCTCTCAAATGTAACTTAACAATTAGGTGTCAAAAATTTTCTGCCTCAGAATGACTTTGTCAAATGAAAAATGAAACAAGGTGAAAGTACAAGAGGATGTGTCCATTTTAAAATGCAGATGAGACTCAATTTCAAGCATGTTCATTGGAGAGAAAAATTTACAATTCTTGGGTAATCTTTTCAGGATGAAATTTTTTTGATTCAAGGACAAAATTCCACGCTTCCCTTAAAGTCAATTTTAAGAATTTTCATTAGATAAAATTTTACAACTCTCCGGTTAGGGTTAGGGCTAGGATTAGGGTTAGGGTTTTTACAATTCTCCAGTAATCTTTTCTGGACCTAATTATTTTGATTCAAGGATTAAATCCTCGCTTCCTTTAGCATTTAAGTGTCAAAAAAAATTCTGCATGATATTTTAGTCAACTGAATGATGAAAGAGGGTCAAAGTCAAAGTGGGAGTTTCCAATTTTAAATGCAGATTAGAGTCCATTTCAAGCATTGTCATTGGAGAAAAAAATCACACTTCTCTGGTAATCTTTCCTGGATCAAAAGTTTTTGATTCAAGGAATAAATTACAGACTTTCTGTAGCATGTACTTGTCAAAAATGAACTGTCTCAGAATATCTTCATGAACTGAACGATGGAAAAAGGTCAAAGTCCAAGTGGGAGTTTCCAATTTAAAATGCAGATTAGAGTCAATTTTAAGAATTTTCATTAGATAAAATTTTACAACTCTCCAGTTAGGTTTAGGGCTAGGATTAGGGTTAGGGTTTTTACAATTCTCCAGTAATCTTTTCTGGACCTAATTCTATTGATTCTAGGATTAAATCCTCGCTTCCTTTAGCATTTAAGTGTCAAAAAAAATTCTGCATGATATTTTAGTCAACTGAATGATGAAAGAGGGTCAAAGTCCAAGTGGGAGTTTCCAATTTAATATGCAGATTAGAGTCCATTTCAAGCATTGTCATTGGAGAAAAAAATCACACTTCTCTGGTAATCTTTCCTGGATCAAAAGTTTTTGATTCAAGGAATAAATTACAGACTTTCCTTAGCATGTACTTGTCAAAAATGATCTGTCTCAGAATATATTCATGAACTGAACGATGGAAAAAGGTCAAAGTCCAAGTGGGAGTTTCCAATTTAAAATGCAGATTAGAGTCAATTTTAAGAATTTTCATTAGATAAAATTTTACAACTCTCCGGTTAGGGTTAGGGCTAGGATTAGGGTTAGGGTTAGGGTTTTTACAATTCTCCAGTAATCGTTTCTGGACCTAATTCTTTTGATTCAAGGATTCAATTCCTCGCTTCCTTTAGTATTAAAGTGTCAAAAAAAATTCTGCATGACATTTTAGTCAACTGAATGATGAAAGAGGGTCAAAGTCAAAGTGGGAGTTTCCAATTTAAAATGCAGATTAGAGTCAATTTCAAGCATTTTCATTAGATAAAATTTTACAACTCTCAGGTTAGGGTTAGGGTTAGGATTAGGGTTAGGGTTTTTACAATTCTCCAGTAATCTTTTCTGGACCTAATTCTTTTGATTCAAGGATTAAATCCTCGCTTCCTTTAGCATTTAAGTGTCAAAAAAAATTCTGCATGATATTTTAGTCAACTGAATGATGAAAGAGGGTCAAAGTCCAAGTGGAAGTTTCCATTCTAAAATGCAGAGTTGAGTTAATTTCAAGCATTTTTCATTGGAGACTCAATTCTACATGTCCCCGGTCATCTGTTCTGTATCAGATACTTTAGATTCAAAGACCTAAATACAGAACTGTGGTACAAATAACATTTGAGTCAGCATAGCCATCTGATATTTTCCTCATCTTCACATATAACCATAAGATGCTTGTACCAGGCTCAGTCTTTTCCAGTGAAAGAATGTCATGCTGCTTTATATTTTTCTGATTATTCCAATCATCTATACTGAACAGGTTTCCTCCTAACGTCCATTCCTTGAGAAGTATTGCAATAGTTTCATTTAGGAATATTCCACATGGTGTCCAATACCTCAATAACGTTTTGCACAACCAGTTGCACTGTTGCACTTCACACTTAGCCTGTCTTA
>NW_026042352.1:355000-362500 GCF_023856365.1 Brienomyrus brachyistius | reverse complement strand
TGGTAATCTTTCCTGGATCAAAAGTTTTTGATTCAAGGAATAAATTACAGACTTTCTGTAGCATGTACTTGTCAAAAATGATCTGTCTCAGAATATCTTCATGAACTGAACGATGGAAAAAGGTCAAAGTCCAAGTGGGAGTTTCCAATTTAAAATGCAGATTAGAGTCAATTTTAAGAATTTTCATTAGATAAAATTTTACAACTCTCCGGTTAGGGTTAGGGCTAGGATTAGGGTTAGGGTTTTTACAATTCTCCAGTAATCTTTTCTGGACCTAATTCTTTTGATTCAAGGATTCAATTCCTCGCTTCCTTTAGCATTTAAGTGTCAAAAAAAATTCTGCATGATATTTTAGTCAACTGAATGATGAAAGAGGGTCAAAGTCAAAGTGGGAGTTTCCAATTTAAAATGCAGATTAGAGTCAATTTCAAGCATTTTCATTAGATAAAATTTTACAACTCTCAGGTTAGGGTTAGGGTTAGGATTAGGGTTAGGGTTTTTACAATTCTCCAGTAATCTTTTCTGGACCTAATTCTTTTGATTCAAGGATTAAATCCTCGCTTCCTTTAGCATTTAAGTGTCAAAAAAAATTCTGCATGATATTTTAGTCAACTGAATGATGAAAGACGGTCAAAGTCCAAGTGGGAGTTTCCAATTTAAAATGCAGATTAGAGTCAATTTCAAGCATTTTCATTTGATAAAATTTTACAACTCTCAGGTTAGGGTTAGGGTTCGGATTAGGGTTAGGGTTTTTACAATTCTCCAGTAATATTTTCTGGACCTAATTCTTTTGATTCAAGGATTAAATCCTCGCTTCCTTTAGCATTTAAGTGTCAAAAAAAATTCTGCATGATATTTCAGTCAACTGAATGATGAAAGACGGTCAAAGTCCAAGTGGGAGTTTCCAATTTAAAATTCAGATTAGAGCCAATTTCAAGCATTTTCATTTGATAAAATTTTACAACTCTCAGGTTAGGGTTAGGGTTAGGATTAGGGTTAGGGTTTTTACAATTCTCCAGTAATCTTTTCTGGACCTAATTCTTTTGATTCAAGGATTAAATCCACGCTTCCTTTAGCATTTAAGTGTCAAAAAAAAATCTGCATGATATTTTAGTCAACTGAATGATGAAAGAGGGTCAAAGTCAAAGTGGGAGTTTCCAATTTAAAATGCAGATTAGAGTCAATTTCAAGCATTGTCATTGGAGAAAAAAAATCACACTTCTCTGGTAATCTTTCCTGGATCAAAAGTTTTTGATTCAAGGAATAAATTACAGACTTTCTTTAGCATGTACTTGTCAAAAATGATCTGTCTCAGAATATCTTCATGAACTGAACGATGAAAAAAGGTCAAAGTCCAAGTGGGAGTTTCCAATTTAAAATGCAGATTAGAGTCAATTTCAAGCATTGTCATTGGAGAAAAAAAATCACACTTCTCTGGTAATCTTTCCTGGATCAAAAGTTTTTGATTCAAGAACTAAATTACACACTTTCTTTAGCATGTACTTGTCAAAAATGATCTGTCTCAGAATATCTTCATGAACTGAACGATGGAAAAAGGTCAAAGTCCAAGTGTGAGTTTCCAATTTAAAATGCAGATTAGAGTCAATTTTAAGAATTTTCATTAGATAAAATTTTACAACTCTCCGGTTAGGGTTAGGGCTAGGATTAGGGTTAGGGTTTTTACAATTCTCCAGTAATCTTTTCTGGACCTAATTCTATTGATTCAAGGATTAAATCCTCGCTTCCTTTAGCATTTAAGTGTCAAAAAATATTCTGCATGATATTTTAGTCAACTGAATGATGAAAGAGGGTCAAAGTCCAAGTGGGAGTTTCCAATTTAAAATGCAGATTAGAGTAAATTTCAAGCATTGTTTTTGGAGAAAAAAAAATCACCCTTCACTGGTAATCTTTCCTGGATCAAAAGTTTTTGATTCAAGAACTAAATTACACACTTTCTTTAGCATGTACTTGTCAAAAATGATCTGTCTCAGAATATCTTCATGAACTGAAAGATGAAAGAGGATCAAAGTCCAAGTGGGAGTTTCCAATTTAAAATGCAGATTACAGTCAATTTCCAGCATTTTCATTAGATAAAATTTTACAACTCTCCGGTTAGGGTTAGGGCTAGGATTAGGGTTAGGGTTTTTACAATTCTCCAGTAATCTTTTCTGGACCTAATTCTTTTGATTCAAGGATTCAATTCCTCGCTTCCTTTAGCATTTAAGTGTCAAAAATAATTCTGCATGATATTTTAGTCAACTGAATGATGAAAGAGGGTCAAAGTCCAAGTGGGAGTTTCCAATTTAAAATGCAGATTAGAGTCCATTTCAAGCATTGTCATTGGAGAAAAAAATCACACTTCTCTGGTAATCTTTCCTGGATCAAAAGTTTTTGATTCAAGGAATAAATGACAGACTTTCTATAGCATGTACTTGTCAAAAATGATCTGTCTCAGAATAACTTCATTAACTGAACGATGGAAAAAGGTCAAAGTCCAAGTGGGAGTTTCCAATTTAAAATGCAGATTAGAGTCAATTTTAAGAATTTTCATTAGATAAAATTTTACAACTCTCCAGTTAGGGTTAGGGCTAGGATTAGGGTTAGGGTTTTTACAATTCTCCAGTAATCTTTTCTGGACCTAATTCTATTGATTCAAGGATTAAATCCTCGCTTCCTTTAGCATTTAAGTGTCAAAAAAAATTCTGCATGATATTTTAGTCAACTGAATGATAAAAGAGGGTCGAAGTCCAAGTGGGAGTTTCCAATTTAATATGCAGATTAGAGTCCATTTCAAGCATTGTCATTGGAGAAAAAAATCACACTTCTCTGGTAATCTTTCCTGGATCAAAAGTTTTTGATTCAAGGAATAAATTACAGACTTTCTGTAGCATGTACTTGTCAAAAATGATCTGTCTCAGAATATCTTCATGAACTGAACGATGGAAAAAGGTCAAAGTCCAAGTGGGAGTTTCCAATTTAAATGCAGATTAGAGTCAATTTTAAGAATTTTCATTAGATAAAATTTTACAACTCTCCGGTTAGGGTTAGGGCTAGGATTAGGGTTAGGGTTTTTACAATTCTCCAGTAATCTTTTCTGGACCTAATTATTTTGATTCAAGGATTCAATTCCTCGCTTCCTTTAGTATTTAAGTGTCAAAAAAAATTCTGCATGACATTTTAGTCAACTGAATGATGAAAGAGGGTCAAAGTCAAAGTGGGAGTTTCCAATTTAAAATGCAGATTAGAGTCAATTTCAAGCATTTTCATTAGATAATATTTTACAACTCTCAGGTTAGGGTTAGGGTTAGGATTAGGGTTAGGGTTTTTACAATTCTCCAGTAATCTTTTCTGGACCTAATTCTTTTGATTCAAGGATTAAATCCTCGCTTCCTTTAGCATTTAAGTGTCAAAAGAAATTCTGCATGATATTTTAGTCAACTGAATGATGAAAGAGGGTCAAAGTCCAAGTGGGAGTTTCCAATTTAAAATGCAGATTAGAGTCAATTTCAAGCATTGTCATTGGAGAAAAAAAATCACACTTCTCTGCTAATCTTTCCTGGATCAAAAGTTTTTGATTCAAGGAATAAATTACAGACTTTCTTTAGCATGTACTTGACAAAAATGATCTGTCTCAGAATATCTTCATGAACTGAACGATGGAAAAAGGTCAAAGTCCAAGTGGGAGTTTCCAATTTAAAATGCAGATTAGAGTCAATTTTAAGAATTTTCATTAGATAAAATATTACAACTTTCCGGTTAGGGTTAGGGCTAGGATTAGGGTTAGGGTTTTTACAATTCTCCAGTAATCTTTTCAGGACCTAATTCTTTTGATTCAAGGATTAAATTCCTCGCTTCCTTTAGCATTTAAGTGTCAAAAAAAATTCTGCATGATATTTTAGTCAACTGAATGATGAAAGAGGGTCAAAGTCAAAGTGGGAGTTTCCAATTTAAAATGCAGATTAGAGTCAATTTTAAGAATTTTCATTAGATAAAATTTTACAACTCTCCGGTTAGGGTTAGGGCTAGGATTAGGGTTAGGGTTTTTACAATTCTCCAGTAATCTTTTCTGGACCTAATTCTATTGATTCAAGGATTAAATCCTCGCTTCCTTTAGCATTTAAGTGTCAAAAAAAATTCTGCATGATATTTTAGTCAACTGAATGATGAAATAGGGTCAAAGTCCAAGTGGGAGTTTCCAATATAATATGCAGATTAGAGTCCATTTCAAGCATTGTCATTGGAGAAAGAAATCACACTTCTCTGGTAATCTTTCCTGGATCAAAAGTTTTTGTTTCAAGGAATAAATTACAGACTTTCTGTAGCATGTACTTGTCAAAAATGATCTGTCTCAGAATATCTTCATGAACTGAACGATGGAAAAAGGTCAAAGTCCAAGTGGGAGTTTCCAATTTAAAATGCAGATTAGAGTCAATTTTAAGAATTTTCATTAGATAAAATTTTACAACTCTCCGGTTAGGGTTAGGGCTAGGATTAGGGTTAGGGTTTTTACAATTCTCCAGTAATCTTTTCTGGACCTAATTCTTTTGATTCAAGGATTAAATCCTCGCTTCCTTTAGCATTTAAGTGTCAAAAGAAATTCTGCATGATATTTTAGTCAACTGAATGATGAAAGAGGGTCAAAGTCCAAGTGGGAGTTTCCAATTTAAAATGCAGATTAGAGTCAATTTCAAGCATTGTCATTGGAGAAAAAAAATCACACTTCTCTGCTAATCTTTCCTGGATCAAAAGTTTTTGATTCAAGGAATAAATTACAGACTTTCTTTAGCATGTACTTGTCAAAAATGATCTGTCTCAGAATATCTTCATGAACTGAACGATGGAAAAAGGTCAAAGTCCAAGTGGGAGTTTCCAATTTAAAATGCAGATTAGAGTCAATTTTAAGAATTTTCATTAGATAAAATTTTACAACTCTCCGGTTAGGGTTAGGGCTAGGATTAGGGTTAGGGTTTTTACAATTCTCCAGTAATCTTTTCAGGACCTAATTCTTTTGATTCAAGGATTAAATTCCTCGCTTCCTTTAGCATTTAAGTGTCAAAAAAAATTCTGCATGATATTTTAGTCAACTGAATGATGAAAGAGGGTCAAAGTCCAAGTGGGAGTTTCCAATTTAAAATGCAGATTAGAGTCAATTTTAAGAATTTTCATTAGATAAAATTTTACAACTCTCCGGTTAGGGTTAGGGCTAGGATTAGGGTTAGGGTTTTTACAATTCTCCAGTAATCTTTTCTGGACCTAATTCTTTTGATTCAAGGATTAAATCCTCGCTTCCTTTAGCATTTAAGTGTCAAAAGAAATTCTGCATGATATTTTAGTCAACTGAATGATGAAAGAGGGTCAAAGTCCAAGTGGGAGTTTCCAATTTAAAATGCAGATTAGAGTCAATTTCAAGCATTGTCATTGGAGAAAAAAAATCACACTTCTCTGCTAATCTTTCCTGGATCAAAAGTTTTTGATTCAAGGAATAAAATACAGACTTTCTGTAGCATGTACTTGTCAAAAATGATCTGTCTCAGAATATCTTCATGAACTGAACGATGGAAAAAGGTCAAAGTCCAAGTGGGAGTTTCCAATTTAAAATGCAGATTAGAGTCAATTTTAAGAATTTTCATTAGATAAAATTTTACAACTCTCCGGTTAGGGTTAGGGCTAGGATTAGGGTTAGGGTTTTTACAATTCTCCAGTAATCTTTTCTGGACCTAATTCTTTTGATTCAAGGATTCAATTCCTCGCTTCCTTTAGCATTTAAGTGTCAAAAAAAATTCTGCATGATATTTTAGTCAACTGAATGATGAAAGAGGGTCAAAGTCAAAGTGGGAGTTTCCAATTTAAAATGCAGATTAAAGTCAATTTCAAGCATTTTCATTTGATAAAATTTTACAACTCTCAGGTTAGGGTTAGGGTTAGGATTAGGGTTAGGGTTTTTACAATTCTCCAGTAATCTTTTCTGGACCTAATTCTTTTGATTCAAGGATTAAATCCTCGCTTCCTTTAGCATTTAAGTGTCAAAAGAAATTCTGCATGATATTTTAGTCAACTGAATGATGAAAGAGGGTCAAAGTCCAAGTGGGAGTTTCCAATTTAAAATGCAGATTAGAGTACATTTCAAGCATTGTCATTGGAGAAAAAAAATCACACTTCTCTGGTAATCTTTCCTGGATCAAAAGTTTTTGATTCAAGGAATAAATTACAGACTTTATTTAGCATGTACTTGTCAAAAATGATCTGTCTCAGAATATCTTCATGAACTGAACGATGGAAAAAGGTCAAAGTCCAAGTGGGAGTTTCCAATTTAAAATGCAGATTAGAGTCAATTTTAAGAATTTTCATTAGATAAAATTTTACAACTCTCCGGTTAGGGTTAGGGCTAGGATTAGGGTTAGGGTTTTTACAATTCTCCAGTAATCTTTTCTGGACCTGATTCTTTTGATTCAAGGATTCAATTCCTCGCTTCCTTTAGCATTTAAGTGTCAAAAAAAATTCTGCATGATATTTTAGTCAACTGAATGATGAAAGAGGGTCAAAGTCAAAGTGGGAGTTTCCAATTTTAAATGCAGATTAGAGTCCATTTCAAGCATTGTCATTGGAGAAAAAAATCACACTTCTCTGGTAATCTTTCCTGGATCAAAAGTTTTTGATTCAAGGAATAAATTACAGACTTTCTGTAGCATGTACTTGTCAAAAATGATCTGTCTCAGAATAACTTCATTAACTGAACGATGGAAAAAGGTCAAAGTCCAAGTGGGAGTTTCCAATTTAAAATGCAGATTAGAGTCAATTTTAAGAATTTTCATTAGATAAAATTTTACAACTCTCCAGTTAGGTTTAGGGCTAGGATTAGGGTTAGGGTCTTTACAATTCTCCAGTAATCTTTTCTGGACCTAATTCTATTGATTCAAGGATTAAATCCTCGCTTCCTTTAGCATTTAAGTGTCAAAAAAAATTCTGCATGATATTTTAGTCAACTGAATGATGAAAGAGGGTCAAAGTCCAAGTGGGAGTTTCCAATTTAATATGCAGATTAGAGTCCATTTCAAGCATTGTCATTGGAGAAAAAAATCACACTTCTCTGGTAATCTTTCCTGGATCAAAAGTTTTTGATTCAAGGAATAAATTACAGACTTTCCTTAGCATGTACTTGTCAAAAATGATCTGTCTCAGAATATATTCATGAACTGAACGATGGAAAAAGGTCAAAGTCCAAGTGGGAGTTTCCAATTTAAAATGCAGATTAGAGTCAATTTTAAGAATTTTCATTAGATAAAATTTTACAACTCTCCGGTTAGGGTTAGGGCTAGGATTAGGGTTAGGGTTAGGGTTTTTACAATTCTCCAGTAATCGTTTCTGGACCTAATTCTTTTGATTCAAGGATTCAATTCCTCGCTTCCTTTAGTATTAAAGTGTCAAAAAAAATTCTGCATGACATTTTAGTCAACTGAATGATGAAAGAGGGTCAAAGTCAAAGTGGGAGTTTCCAATTTA
>NW_026042352.1:305000-352500 GCF_023856365.1 Brienomyrus brachyistius | reverse complement strand
TTTAGCATTTAAGCGTCAAAAAAAATTCTGCATGATATTTTAGTTAACTGTATGATGAAAGAGGGTCAAAGTCAAAGTGGGAGTTTCCAATTTAAAATGCAGATTAGAGTCAATTTCAAGCATTTTCATTAGATAAAATTTTACAACTCTCAGGTTAGGGTTAGGGTTAGGATTAGGGTTAGGGTTTTTACAATTCTCCAGTAATCTTTTCTGGACCTAATTATTTTGATTCAAGGATTAAATCCTCGCTTCCTTTAGCATTTAAGTGTCAAAAAAAATTCTGCATGATATTTTAGTCAACTGAATGATGAAAGAGGATCAAAGTCCAAGTGGGAGTTTCCAATTTAAAATGCAGATTACAGTCAATTTCCAGCATTTTCATTAGATAAAATTTTACAACTCTCCGGTTAGGGTTAGGGCTAGGATTAGGGTTAGGGTTTTTACAATTCTCCAGTATTCTTTTTTGGACCTAATTCTTTTGATTCAAGGATTAAATCCTCGCTTCCTTTAACATTTAAGTGTCAAAAAAAATTCTGCATGATATTTTAGTCAACTGAATGATGAAAGAGGGTCAAAGTCCAAGTGGGAGTTTCCAATTTAAAATGCAGATTAGAGTCAATTTCAAGCATTGTCATTGGAGAAAAAAATCACACTTCTCTGGTAATCTTTCCTGGATCAAAAGTTTTTGATTCAAGGAATAAATTACAGACTTTCTGTAGCATGTACTTGTCAAAAATGATCTGTCTCAGAATATCTTCATGAACTGAACGATGGAAAAAGGTCAAAGTCCAAGTGGGAGTTTCCAATTTAAAATGCAGATTAGAGTCAATTTTAAGAATTTTCATTAGATAAAATTTTACAACTCTCCGGTTAAGGTTAGGGCTAGGATTAGGGTTAGGGTTTTTACAATTCTCCAGTAATCTTTTCTGGACCTAATTCTTTTGATTCAAGGATTCAATTCCTCGCTTCCTTTAGCATTTAAGTGTCAAAAAAAATTCTGCATGATATTTTAGTTAACTGAATGATGAAAGAGGGTCAAAGTCAAAGTGGGAGTTTCCAATTTAAAATGCAGATTAGAGTCAATTTCAAGCATTTTCATTAGATAAAATTTTACAACTCTCAGGTTAGGGTTAGGATTAGGGTTAGGGTTTTTACAATTCTCCAGTAATCTTTTCTGGACCTAATTCTTTTGATTCAAGGATTAAATCCTCGCTTCCTTTAGCATTTAAGTGTCAAAAGAAATTCTGCATGATATTTTAGTCAACTGAATGATGAAAGAGGGTCAAAGTCCAAGTGGGAGTTTCCAATTTAAAATGCAGATTAGAGTCAATTTCAAGCATTGTCATTGGAGAAAAAAAATCACACTTCTCTGCTAATCTTTCCTGGATCAAAAGTTTTTGATTCAAGGAATAAATTACAGACTTTCTTTAGCATGTACTTGTCAAAAATGATCTGTCTCAGAATATCTTCATGAACTGAACGATGGAAAAAGGTCAAAGTCCAAGTGGGAGTTTCCAATTTAAAATGCAGATTAGAGTCAATTTTAAGAATTTTCATTAGATAAAATTTTACAACTCTCCGGTTAGGGTTAGGGCTAGGATTAGGGTTAGGGTTTTTACAATTCTCCAGTAATCTTTTCTGGAACTAATTCTTTTGATTCAAGGATTCAATTCCTCGCTTCCTTTAGCATTTAAGTGTCAAAAAAAATTCTGCATGATATTTTAGTCAACTGAATGATGAAAGAGGGTCAAAGTCAAAGTGGGAGTTTCCAATTTAAAATGCAGATTAGAGTCAATTTCAAGCATTGTCATTGGAGAAAAAAAATCACACTTCTCTGGTAATCTTTCCTGGATCAAAAGTTTTTGATTCAAGGAATAAATTACAGACTTTCTTTAGCATGTACTTGTCAAAAATGATCTGTCTCAGAATATCTTCATGAACTGAACGATGGAAAAAGGTCAAAGTCCAAGTGAGAGTTTCCAATTTAAAATGCAGATTAGAGTCAATTTCAAGCATTGTCATTGGAGAAAATAAATCACACTTCTCTGGTAATCTTTCCTGGATCAAAAGTTTTTGATTCAAGGAATAAATTACAGACTTACTTTAGCATGTACTTGTCAAAAATGATCTGTCTCAGAATATCTTCATGAACTGAACGATGGAAAAAGGTCAAAGTCCAAGTGGGAGTTTCCAATTTAAAATGCAGATTAGAGTCAATTTTAAGAATTTTCATTCGATAAAATTTTACAACTCTCCAGTTAGGGTTAGGGCTAGGATTAGGGTTAGGGTTTTTACAATTCTCCAGTAATCTTTTCTGGACCTAATTATTTTGATTCAAGGATTCAATTCCTCGCTTCCTTTAGTATTTAAGTGTCAAAAAAAATTCTGCATGACATTTTAGTCAACTGAATGATGAAAGAGGGTCAAAGTCAAAGTGGGAGTTTCCAATTTAAAATGCAGATTAGAGTCAATTTCAAGCATTTTCATTAGATAAAATTTTACAACTCTCAGGTTAGGGTTAGGGTTAGGATTAGGGTTAGGGTTTTTACAATTCTCCAGTAATCTTTTCTGGACCTAATTCTTTTGATTCAAGGATTAAATCCTCGCTTCCTTTAGCATTTAAGTGTCAAAAAAAATTCTGCATGATATTTTAGTCAACTGAATGATGAAAGAGGGTCAAAGTCCAAGTGGGAGTTTCCAATTTAAAATGCAGATTAGAGTAAATTTCAAGCATTGTTTTTGGAGAAAAAAAAATCACCCTTCACTGGTAATCTTTCCTGGATCAAAAGTTTTTGATTCAAGAACTAAATTACACACTTTCTTTAGCATGTACTTGTCAAAAATGATCTGTCTCAGAATATCTTCATTAACTGAACGATGGAAAAAGGTCAAAGTCCAAGTGGGAGTTTCCAATTTAAAATGCAGATTAGAGTCAATTTTAAGAATTTTCATTAGATAAAATTTTACAACTCTCCGGTTAGGGTTAGGGCTAGGATTAGGGTTAGGGTTTTTACAATTCTCCAGTAATCTTTTCTGGACCTAATTCTATTGATTCAAGGATTAAATCCTCGCTTCCTTTAGCATTTAAGTGTCAAAAAAAATTCTGCATGATATTTTAGTCAACTGAATGATGAAATAGGGTCAAAGTCCAAGTGGGAGTTTCCAATATAATATGCAGATTAGAGTCCATTTCAAGCATTGTCATTGGAGAAAAAAATCACACTTCTCTGGTAATCTTTCCTGGATCAAAAGTTTTTGATTCAAGGAATAAATTACAGACTTTCTGTAGCATGTACTTGTCAAAAATGATCTGTCTCAGAATATCTTCATGAACTGAACGATGGAAAAAGGTCAAAGTCCAAGTGGGAGTTTCCAATTTAAAATGCAGATTAGAGTCAATTTTAAGAATTTTCATTAGATAAAATTTTACAACTCTCCGGTTAGGGTTAGGGCTAGGATTAGGGTTAGGGTTTTTACAATTCTCCAGTAATCTTTTCTGGACCTAATTCTATTGATTCAAGGATTAAATCCTCGCTTCCTTTAGCATTTAAGTGTCAAAAAAAATTCTGCATGATATTTTAGTCAACTGAATGATGAAATAGGGTCAAAGTCCAAGTGGGAGTTTCCAATATAATATGCAGATTAGAGTCCATTTCAAGCATTGTCATTGGAGAAAAAAATCACACTTCTCTGGTAATCTTTCCTGGATCAAAAGTTTTTGATTCAAGGAATAAATTACAGACTTTCTGTAGCATGTACTTGTCAAAAATGATCTGTCTCAGAATATCTTCATGAACTGAACGATGGAAAAAGGTCAAAGTCCAAGTGGGAGTTTCCAATTTAAAATGCAGATTAGAGTCAATTTTAAGAATTTTCATTAGATAAAATTTTACAACTCTCCGGTTAGGGTTAGGGCTAGGATTAGGGTTAGGGTTTTTACAATTCTCCAGTAATCTTTTCTGGACCTAATTCTTTTGATTCAAGGATTCAATTCCTCGCTTCCTTTAGCATTTAAGTGTCAAAAAAAATTCTGCATGATATTTTAGTCAACTGAATGATGAAAGAGGGTCAAAGTCAAAGTGGGAGTTTCCAATTTAAAATGCAGATTAGAGTCAATTTCAAGCATTTTCATTAGATAAAATTTTACAACTCTCAGGTTAGGGTTAGGGTTAGGATTAGGGTTAGGGTTTTTACAATTCTCCAGTAATCTTTTCTGGACCTAATTCTTTTGATTCAAGGATTAAATCCTCGCTTCCTTTAGCATTTAAGTGTCAAAAAAAATTCTGCATGATATTTTAGTCAACTGAATGATGAAAGACGGTCAAAGTCCAAGTGGGAGTTTCCAATTTAAAATGCAGATTAGAGTCAATTTCAAGCATTTTCATTTGATAAAATTTTACAACTCTCAGGTTAGGGTTAGGGTTAGGATTAGGGTTAGGGTTTTTACAATTCTCCAGTAATATTTTCTGGACCTAATTCTTTTGATTCAAGGATTAAATCCTCGCTTCCTTTAGCATTTAAGTGTCAAAAAAAATTCTGCATGATATTTCAGTCAACTGAATGATGAAAGACGGACAAAGTCCAAGTGGGAGTTTCCAATTTAAAATTCAGATTAGAGCCAATTTCAAGCATTTTCATTTGATAAAATTTTACAACTCTCAGGTTAGGGTTAGGGTTAGGATTAGGGTTAGGGTTTTTACAATTCTCCAGTAATCTTTTCTGGACCTAATTCTTTTGATTCAAGGATTAAATCCACGCTTCCTTTAGCATTTAAGTGTCAAAAAAAAATCTGCATGATATTTTAGTCAACTGAATGATGAAAGAGTGTCAAAGTCAAAGTGGGAGTTTCCAATTTAAAATGCAGATTAGAGTCAATTTCAAGCATTGTCATTGGAGAAAAAAAATCACACTTCTCTGGTAATCTTTCCTGGATCAAAAGTTTTTGATTCAAGGAATAAATTACAGACTTTCTTTAGCATGTACTTGTCAAAAATGATCTGTCTCAGAATATCTTCATGAACTGAACGATGAAAAAAGGTCAAAGTCCAAGTGGGAGTTTCCAATTTAAAATGCAGATTAGAGTCAATTTCAAGCATTGTCATTGGAGAAAAAAAATCACACTTCTCTGGTAATCTTTCCTGGATCAAAAGTTTTTGATTCAAGAACTAAATTACACACTTTCTTTAGCATGTACTTGTCAAAAATGATCTGTCTCAGAATATCTTCATGAACTGAACGATGGAAAAAGGTCAAAGTCCAAGTGTGAGTTTCCAATTTAAAATGCAGATTAGAGTCAATTTTAAGAATTTTCATTAGATAAAATTTTACAACTCTCCGGTTAGGGTTAGGGCTAGGATTAGGGTTAGGGTTTTTACAATTCTCCAGTAATCTTTTCTGGACCTAATTCTATTGATTCAAGGATTAAATCCTCGCTTCCTTTAGCATTTAAGTGTCAAAAAATATTCTGCATGATATTTTAGTCAACTGAATGATGAAAGAGGGTCAAAGTCCAAGTGGGAGTTTCCAATTTAAAATGCAGATTAGAGTAAATTTCAAGCATTGTTTTTGGAGAAAAAAAAATCACCCTTCACTGGTAATCTTTCCTGGATCAAAAGTTTTTGATTCAAGAACTAAATTACACACTTTCTTTAGCATGTACTTGTCAAAAATGATCTGTCTCAGAATATCTTCATGAACTGAAAGATGAAAGAGGATCAAAGTCCAAGTGGGAGTTTCCAATTTAAAATGCAGATTACAGTCAATTTCCAGCATTTTCATTAGATAAAATTTTACAACTCTCCGGTTAGGGTTAGGGCTAGGATTAGGGTTAGGGTTTTTACAATTCTCCAGTAATCTTTTCTGGACCTAATTCTTTTGATTCAAGGATTCAATTCCTCGCTTCCTTTAGCATTTAAGTGTCAAAAATAATTCTGCATGATATTTTAGTCAACTGAATGATGAAAGAGGGTCAAAGTCCAAGTGGGAGTTTCCAATTTAAAATGCAGATTAGAGTCCATTTCAAGCATTGTCATTGGAGAAAAAAATCACACTTCTCTGGTAATCTTTCCTGGATCAAAAGTTTTTGATTCAAGGAATAAATGACAGACTTTCTATAGCATGTACTTGTCAAAAATGATCTGTCTCAGAATAACTTCATTAACTGAACGATGGAAAAAGGTCAAAGTCCAAGTGGGAGTTTCCAATTTAAAATGCAGATTAGAGTCAATTTTAAGAATTTTCATTAGATAAAATTTTACAACTCTCCAGTTAGGGTTAGGGCTAGGATTAGGGTTAGGGTTTTTACAATTCTCCAGTAATCTTTTCTGGACCTAATTCTATTGATTCAAGGATTAAATCCTCGCTTCCTTTAGCATTTAAGTGTCAAAAAAAATTCTGCATGATATTTTAGTCAACTGAATGATAAAAGAGGGTCGAAGTCCAAGTGGGAGTTTCCAATTTAATATGCAGATTAGAGTCCATTTCAAGCATTGTCATTGGAGAAAAAAATCACACTTCTCTGGTAATCTTTCCTGGATCAAAAGTTTTTGATTCAAGGAATAAATTACAGACTTTCTGTAGCATGTACTTGTCAAAAATGATCTGTCTCAGAATATCTTCATGAACTGAACGATGGAAAAAGGTCAAAGTCCAAGTGGGAGTTTCCAATTTAAATGCAGATTAGAGTCAATTTTAAGAATTTTCATTAGATAAAATTTTACAACTCTCCGGTTAGGGTTAGGGCTAGGATTAGGGTTAGGGTTTTTACAATTCTCCAGTAATCTTTTCTGGACCTAATTATTTTGATTCAAGGATTCAATTCCTCGCTTCCTTTAGTATTTAAGTGTCAAAAAAAATTCTGCATGACATTTTAGTCAACTGAATGATGAAAGAGGGTCAAAGTCAAAGTGGGAGTTTCCAATTTAAAATGCAGATTAGAGTCAATTTCAAGCATTTTCATTAGATAATATTTTACAACTCTCAGGTTAGGGTTAGGGTTAGGATTAGGGTTAGGGTTTTTACAATTCTCCAGTAATCTTTTCTGGACCTAATTCTATTGATTCAAGGATTAAATCCTCGCTTCCTTTAGCATTTAAGTGTCAAAAAAAATTCTGCATGATATTTTAGTCAACTGAATGATGAAATAGGGTCAAAGTCCAAGTGGGAGTTTCCAATTTAATATGCAGATTAGAGTCCATTTCAAGCATTGTCATTGGAGAAAAAAATCACACTTCTCTGGTAATCTTTCCTGGATCAAAAGTTTTTGATTCAAGGAATAAATTACAGACTTTCTGTAGCATGTACTTGTCAAAAATGATCTGTCTCAGAATATCTTCATGAACTGAACGATGGAAAAAGGTCAAAGTCCAAGTGGGAGTTTCCAATTTAAATGCAGATTAGAGTCAATTTTAAGAATTTTCATTAGATAAAATTTTACAACTCTCCGGTTAGGGTTAGGGCTAGGATTAGGGTTAGGGTTTTTACAATTCTCCAGTAATCTTTTCTGGACCTAATTATTTTGATTCAAGGATTCAATTCCTCGCTTCCTTTAGTATTTAAGTGTCAAAAAAAATTCTGCATGACATTTTAGTCAACTGAATGATGAAAGAGGGTCAAAGTCAAAGTGGGAGTTTCCAATTTAAAATGCAGATTAGAGTCAATTTCAAGCATTTTCATTAGATAATATTTTACAACTCTCAGGTTAGGGTTAGGGTTAGGATTAGGGTTAGGGTTTTTACAATTCTCCAGTAATCTTTTCTGGACCTAATTCTTTTGATTCAAGGATTAAATCCTCGCTTCCTTTAGCATTTAAGTGTCAAAAGAAATTCTGCATGATATTTTAGTCAACTGAATGATGAAAGAGGGTCAAAGTCCAAGTGGGAGTTTCCAATTTAAAATGCAGATTAGAGTCAATTTCAAGCATTGTCATTGGAGAAAAAAAATCACATTTCTCTGCTAATCTTTCCTGGATCAAAAGTTTTTGATTCAAGGAATAAATTACAGACTTTCTTTAGCATGTACTTGACAAAAATGATCTGTCTCAGAATATCTTCATGAACTGAACGATGGAAAAAGGTCAAAGTCCAAGTGGGAGTTTCCAATTTAAAATGCAGATTAGAGTCAATTTTAAGAATTTTCATTAGATAAAATATTACAACTTTCCGGTTAGGGTTAGGGCTAGGATTAGGGTTAGGGTTTTTACAATTCTCCAGTAATCTTTTCAGGACCTAATTCTTTTGATTCAAGGATTAAATTCCTCGCTTCCTTTAGCATTTAAGTGTCAAAAAAAATTCTGCATGATATTTTAGTCAACTGAATGATGAAAGAGGGTCAAAGTCAAAGTGGGAGTTTCCAATTTAAAATGCAGATTAGAGTCAATTTTAAGAATTTTCATTAGATAAAATTTTACAACTCTCCGGTTAGGGTTAGGGCTAGGATTAGGGTTAGGGTTTTTACAATTCTCCAGTAATCTTTTCTGGACCTAATTCTATTGATTCAAGGATTAAATCCTCGCTTCCTTTAGCATTTAAGTGTCAAAAAAAATTCTGCATGATATTTTAGTCAACTGAATGATGAAATAGGGTCAAAGTCCAAGTGGGAGTTTCCAATATAATATGCAGATTAGAGTCCATTTCAAGCATTGTCATTGGAGAAAGAAATCACACTTCTCTGGTAATCTTTCCTGGATCAAAAGTTTTTGTTTCAAGGAATAAATTACAGACTTTCTGTAGCATGTACTTGTCAAAAATGATCTGTCTCAGAATATCTTCATGAACTGAACGATGGAAAAAGGTCAAAGTCCAAGTGGGAGTTTCCAATTTAAAATGCAGATTAGAGTCAATTTTAAGAATTTTCATTAGATAAAATTTTACAACTCTCCGGTTAGGGTTAGGGCTAGGATTAGGGTTAGGGTTTTTACAATTCTCCAGTAATCTTTTCTGGACCTAATTCTTTTGATTCAAGGATTAAATCCTCGCTTCCTTTAGCATTTAAGTGTCAAAAGAAATTCTGCATGATATTTTAGTCAACTGAATGATGAAAGAGGGTCAAAGTCCAAGTGGGAGTTTCCAATTTAAAATGCAGATTAGAGTCAATTTCAAGCATTGTCATTGGAGAAAAAAAATCACACTTCTCTGCTAATCTTTCCTGGATCAAAAGTTTTTGATTCAAGGAATAAATTACAGACTTTCTTTAGCATGTACTTGTCAAAAATGATCTGTCTCAGAATATCTTCATGAACTGAACGATGGAAAAAGGTCAAAGTCCAAGTGGGAGTTTCCAATTTAAAATGCAGATTAGAGTCAATTTTAAGAATTTTCATTAGATAAAATTTTACAACTCTCCGGTTAGGGTTAGGGCTAGGATTAGGGTTAGGGTTTTTACAATTCTCCAGTAATCTTTTCAGGACCTAATTCTTTTGATTCAAGGATTAAATTCCTCGCTTCCTTTAGCATTTAAGTGTCAAAAAAAATTCTGCATGATATTTTAGTCAACTGAATGATGAAAGAGGGTCAAAGTCCAAGTGGGAGTTTCCAATTTAAAATGCAGATTAGAGTCAATTTTAAGAATTTTCATTAGATAAAATTTTACAACTCTCCGGTTAGGGTTAGGGCTAGGATTAGGGTTAGGGTTTTTACAATTCTCCAGTAATCTTTTCTGGACCTAATTCTATTGATTCAAGGATTAAATCCTCGCTTCCTTTAGCATTTAAGTGTCAAAAAAAATTCTGCATGATATTTTAGTCAACTGAATGATGAAATAGGGTCAAAGTCCAAGTGGGAGTTTCCAATTTAAAATGCAGATTAGAGTCAATTTCAATCATTGTCATTGGAGAAAAAAAATCACACTTCTCTGCTAATCTTTCCTGGATCAAAAGTTTTTGATTCAAGGAATAAAATACAGACTTTCTGTAGCATGTACTTGTCAAAAATGATCTGTCTCAGAATATCTTCATGAACTGAAAGATGAAAGAGGATCAAAGTCCAAGTGGGAGTTTCCAATTTAAAATGCAGATTACAGTCAATTTCCAGCATTTTCATTAGATAAAATTTTACAACTCTCCGGTTAGGGTTAGGGCTAGGATTAGGGTTAGGGTTTTTACAATTCTCCAGTAATCTTTTCTGGACCTAATTCTTTTGATTCAAGGATTCAATTCCTCGCTTCCTTTAGCATTTAAGTGTCAAAAATAATTCTGCATGATATTTTAGTCAACTGAATGATGAAAGAGGGTCAAAGTCCAAGTGGGAGTTTCCAATTTAAAATGCAGATTAGAGTCCATTTCAAGCATTGTCATTGGAGAAAAAAATCACACTTCTCTGGTAATCTTTCCTGGATCAAAAGTTTTTGATTCAAGGAATAAATGACAGACTTTCTATAGCATGTACTTGTCAAAAATGATCTGTCTCAGAATAACTTCATTAACTGAACGATGGAAAAAGGTCAAAGTCCAAGTGGGAGTTTCCAATTTAAAATGCAGATTAGAGTCAATTTTAAGAATTTTCATTAGATAAAATTTTACAACTCTCCGGTTAGGGTTAGGGCTAGGATTAGGGTTAGGGTTTTTACAATTCTCCAGTAATCTTTTCTGGACCTAATTATTTTGATTCAAGGATTCAATTCCTCGCTTCCTTTAGTATTTAAGTGTCAAAAAAATTCTGCATGACATTTTAGTCAACTGAATGATGAAAGAGGGTCAAAGTCAAAGTGGGAGTTTCCAATTTAAAATGCAGATTAGAGTCAATTTCAAGCATTTTCATTAGATAATATTTTACAACTCTCAGGTTAGGGTTAGGGTTAGGATTAGGGTTAGGGTTTTTACAATTCTCCAGTAATCTTTTCTGGACCTAATTCTTTTGATTCAAGGATTAAATCCTCGCTTCCTTTAGCATTTAAGTGTCAAAAAAAATTCTGCATGATATTTTAGTCAACTGAATGATGAAAGAGGGTCAAAGTCCAAGTGGGAGTTTCCAATTTAAAATGCAGATTAGAGTCAATTTCAAGCATTGTCATTGGAGAAAAAAAATCACACTTCTCTGCTAATCTTTCCTGGATCAAAAGTTTTTGATTCAAGGAATAAATTACAGACTTTCTTTAGCATGTACTTGACAAAAATGATCTGTCTCAGAATATCTTCATGAACTGAACGATGGAAAAAGGTCAAAGTCCAAGTGGGAGTTTCCAATTTAAAATGCAGATTAGAGTCAATTTTAAGAATTTTCATTAGATAAAATATTACAACTTTCCGGTTAGGGTTAGGGCTAGGATTAGGGTTAGGGTTTTTACAATTCTCCAGTAATCTTTTCAGGACCTAATTCTTTTGATTCAAGGATTAAATTCCTCGCTTCCTTTAGCATTTAAGTGTCAAAAAAAATTCTGCATGATATTTTAGTCAACTGAATGATGAAAGAGGGTCAAAGTCAAAGTGGGAGTTTCCAATTTAAAATGCAGATTAGAGTCAATTTTAAGAATTTTCATTAGATAAAATTTTACAACTCTCCGGTTAGGGTTAGGGCTAGGATTAGGGTTAGGGTTTTTACAATTCTCCAGTAATCTTTTCTGGACCTAATTCTATTGATTCAAGGATTAAATCCTCGCTTCCTTTAGCATTTAAGTGTCAAAAAAAATTCTGCATGATATTTTAGTCAACTGAATGATGAAATAGGGTCAAAGTCCAAGTGGGAGTTTCCAATATAATATGCAGATTAGAGTCCATTTCAAGCATTGTCATTGGAGAAAGAAATCACACTTCTCTGGTAATCTTTCCTGGATCAAAAGTTTTTGTTTCAAGGAATAAATTACAGACTTTCTGTAGCATGTACTTGTCAAAAATGATCTGTCTCAGAATATCTTCATGAACTGAACGATGGAAAAAGGTCAAAGTCCAAGTGGGAGTTTCCAATTTAAAATGCAGATTAGAGTCAATTTTAAGAATTTTCATTAGATAAAATTTTACAACTCTCCGGTTAGGGTTAGGGCTAGGATTAGGGTTAGGGTTTTTACAATTCTCCAGTAATCTTTTCAGGACCTAATTCTTTTGATTCAAGGATTAAATTCCTCGCTTCCTTTAGCATTTAAGTGTCAAAAAAAATTCTGCATGATATTTTAGTCAACTGAATGATGAAAGAGGGTCAAAGTCCAAGTGGGAGTTTCCAATTTAAAATGCAGATTAGAGTCAATTTTAAGAATTTTCATTAGATAAAATTTTACAACTCTCCGGTTAGGGTTAGGGCTAGGATTAGGGTTAGGGTTTTTACAATTCTCCAGTAATCTTTTCTGGACCTAATTCTATTGATTCAAGGATTAAATCCTCGCTTCCTTTAGCATTTAAGTGTCAAAAAAAATTCTGCATGATATTTTAGTCAACTGAATGATGAAATAGGGTCAAAGTCCAAGTGGGAGTTTCCAATATAATATGCAGATTAGAGTCCATTTCAAGCATTGTCATTGGAGAAAAAAATCACACTTCTCTGGTAATCTTTCCTGGATCAAAAGTTTTTGATTCAAGGAATAAATTACAGACTTTCTGTAGCATGTACTTGTCAAAAATGATCTGTCTCAGAATATCTTCATGAACTGAACGATGGAAAAAGGTCCAAGTCCAAGTGGGAGTTTCCAATTTAAAATGCAGATTAGAGTCAATTTTAAGAATTTTCATTAGATAAAATTTTACAACTCTCCGGTTAGGGTTAGGGCTAGGATTAGGGTTAGGGTTTTTACAATTCTCCAGTAATCTTTTCTGGACCTAATTATTTTGATTCAAGGATTCAATTCCTCGCTTCCTTTAGTATTTAAGTGTCAAAAAAAATTCTGCATGACATTTTAGTCAACTGAATGATGAAAGAGGATCAAAGTCAAAGTGGGAGTTTCCAATTTAAAATGCAGATTAGAGTCAATTTCAAGCATTTTCATTAGATAAAATTTTACAACTCTCAGGTTAGGGTTAGGATTAGGGTTAGGGTTTTTACAATTCTCCAGTAATCTTTTCTGGACCTAATTCTTTTGATTCAAGGATTAAATCCTCGCTTCCTTTAGCATTTAAGTGTCAAAAGAAATTCTGCATGATATTTTAGTCAACTGAATGATGAAAGAGGGTCAAAGTCCAAGTGGGAGTTTCCAATTTAAAATGCAGATTAGAGTCAATTTCAAGCATTGTCATTGGAGAAAAAAAATCACACTTCTCTGCTAATCTTTCCTGGATCAAAAGTTTTTGATTCAAGGAATAAAATACAGACTTTCTGTAGCATGTACTTGTCAAAAATGATCTGTCTCAGAATATCTTCATGAACTGAACGATGGAAAAAGGTCAAAGTCCAAGTGGGAGTTTCCAATTTAAAATGCAGATTAGAGTCAATTTTAAGAATTTTCATTAGATAAAATTTTACAACTCTCCGGTTAGGGTTAGGGCTAGGATTAGGGTTAGGGTTTTTACAATTCTCCAGTAATCTTTTCTGGACCTAATTCTTTTGATTCAAGGATTCAATTCCTCGCTTCCTTTAGCATTTAAGTGTCAAAAAAAATTCTGCATGATATTTTAGTCAACTGAATGATGAAAGAGGGTCAAAGTCAAAGTGGGAGTTTCCAATTTTAAATGCAGATTAGAGTCCATTTCAAGCATTGTCATTGGAGAAAAAAATCACACTTCTCTGGTAATCTTTCCTGGATCAAAAGTTTTTGATTCAAGGAATAAATTACAGACTTTCTGTAGCATGTACTTGTCAAAAATGATCTGTCTCAGAATAACTTCATTAACTGAACGATGGAAAAAGGTCAAAGTCCAAGTGGGAGTTTCCAATTTAAAATGCAGATTAGAGTCAATTTTAAGAATTTTCATTAGATAAAATTTTACAACTCTCCAGTTAGGTTTAGGGCTAGGATTAGGGTTAGGGTTTTTACAATTCTCCAGTAATCTTTTCTGGACCTAATTCTATTGATTCAAGGATTAAATCCTCGCTTCCTTTAGCATTTAAGTGTCAAAAAAAATTCTGCATGATATTTTAGTCAACTGAATGATGAAAGAGGGTCAAAGTCCAAGTGGGAGTTTCCAATTTAATATGCAGATTAGAGTCCATTTCAAGCATTGTCATTGGAGAAAAAAATCACACTTCTCTGGTAATCTTTCCTGGATCAAAAGTTTTTGATTCAAGGAATAAATTACAGACTTTCCTTAGCATGTACTTGTCAAAAATGATCTGTCTCAGAATATATTCATGAACTGAACGATGGAAAAAGGTCAAAGTCCAAGTGGGAGTTTCCAATTTAAAATGCAGATTAGAGTCAATTTTAAGAATTTTCATTAGATAAAATTTTACAACTCTCCGGTTAGGGTTAGGGCTAGGATTAGGGTTAGGGTTAGGGTTTTTACAATTCTCCAGTAATCGTTTCTGGACCTAATTCTTTTGATTCAAGGATTCAATTCCTCGCTTCCTTTAGTATTAAAGTGTCAAAAAAAATTCTGCATGACATTTTAGTCAACTGAATGATGAAAGAGGGTCAAAGTCAAAGTGGGAGTTTCCAATTTAAAATGCAGATTAGAGTCAATTTCAAGCATTTTCATTAGATAAAATTTTACAACTCTCAGGTTAGGGTTAGGGTTAGGATTAGGGTTAGGGTTTTTACAATTCTCCAGTAATCTTTTCTGGACCTAATTCTTTTGATTCAAGGATTAAATCCTCGCTTCCTTTAGCATTTAAGTGTCAAAAAAAATTCTGCATGATATTTTAGTCAACTGAATGATGAAAGAGGGTCAAAGTCCAAGTGGGAGTTTCCATTCTAAAATGCAGAGTTGAGTTAATTTCAAGCATTTTTCATTGGAGACTCAATTCTACATGTCCCCGGTCATCTGTTCTGTATCAGATACTTTAGATTCAAAGACCTAAATACAGAACTGTGGTACAAATAACATTTGAGTCAGCATAGCCATCTGATATTTTCCTCATCTTCACATATAACCATAAGATGCTTGTACCAGGCTCAGTCTTTTCCAGTGAAAGAATGTCATGCTGCTTTATATTTTTCTGATTATTCCAATCATCTATACTGAACAGGTTTCCTCCTAACGTCCATTCCTTGAGAAGTATTGCAATAGTTTCATTTAGGAATATTCCACATGGTGTCCAATACCTCAATAACGTTTTGCACAACCAGTTGCACTGTTGCACTTCACACTTAGCCTGTCTTACCTCCTATTATCACTTCTATTTCTTCTATTGCACTGTCTTGTGTCACACTGTTTTTGCACACTTGCTCTTTATGTAGTCCTGTGTCGATGTAGTGTTATACATAGTACCATGGTCCTGGAGGAATGCTGTCTCATTTCACTGTGTATTGTATCACTGTATATGGTCAAAATGACAATAAAAGCCACTTGACTAGACTCTATCATAGCATGCAGTTTGATTAAGTTAGGAACCAGGGAAACCAAGCAAAATATGGAACGCTTCACGAATTTGCGTGTCATCCTTGCGCAGGGGCCATGCTAATCTTCTCTGTATCGTTCCAATTTTAGTATATGTGTTGCCATAGCAAGCACAGATTTACCAACAGATGAAAGAATATATAGGTGTGGAAGCGGTATGAGCTTTCCTCATGTCGGTGGCAAAGCAATGCCTATGCCCTGGCCCTATATTCTGCCAGAACATAAATATGAAGACAGCTGACGTGCTGCGAAATATTTCTCTCAAATGTAACTTAACAATTAGGTGTCAAAAATTTTCTGCCTCAGAATGACTTTGTCAAATGAAAAATGAAACAAGGTGAAAGTACAAGAGGATGTGTCCATTTTAAAATGCAGATGAGACTCAATTTCAAGCATGTTCATTGGAGAGAAAAATTTACAATTCTTGGGTAATCTTTTCAGGATGAAATTTTTTTGATTCAAGGACAAAATTCCACGCTTCCCTTAAAGTCAATTTTAAGAATTTTCATTAGATAAAATTTTACAACTCTCCGGTTAGGGTTAGGGCTAGGATTAGGGTTAGGGTTTTTACAATTCTCCAGTAATCTTTTCTGGACCTAATTATTTTGATTCAAGGATTAAATCCTCGCTTCCTTTAGCATTTAAGTGTCAAAAAAAATTCTGCATGATATTTTAGTCAACTGAATGATGAAAGAGGGTCAAAGTCCAAGTGGGAGTTTCCAATTTAAAATGCAGATTAGAGTACATTTCAAGCATTGTCATTGGAGAAAAAAATCACACTTCTCTGGTAATCTTTCCTGGATCAAAAGTTTTTGATTCAAGGAATAAAATACAGACTTTCTGTAGCATGTACTTGTCAAAAATGATCTGTCTCAGAATATCTTCATGAAGTGAACGATGGAAAAAGGTCAAAGTCCAAGTGGGAGTTTCCAATTTAAAATGCAGATTAGAGTCAATTTCAAGCATTTTCATTAGATAAAATTTTACAACTCTCAGGTTAGGGTTAGGGTTAGGATTAGGGTTAGGGTTTTTACAATTCTCCAGTAATCTTTTCTGGACCTAATTCTTTTGATTCAAGGATTAAATCCTCGCTTCCTTTAGCATTTAAGTGTCAAAAGAAATTCTGCATGATATTTTAGTCAACTGAATGATGAAAGAGGGTCAAAGTCAAAGTGGGAGTTTCCAATTTAATATGCAGATAAGAGTCAATTTCAAGCATTGTCATTGGAGAAAAAAAATCACACTTCTCTGCTAATCTTTCCTGGATCAAAAGTTTTTGATTCAAGGAATAAATTACAGACTTTCTTTAGAATGTACTTGTCAAAAATGATCTGTCTCAGAATATCTTCATGAACTGAACGATGGAAAAAGGTCAAAGTCCAAGTGGGAGTTTCCAATTTAAAATGCAGATTAGAGTCAATTTCAAGCATTGTCATTGGAGAAAAAAAATCACACTTCTCTGGTAATCTTTCCTGGATCAAAAGTTTTTGATTCAAGAACTAAATTACACACTTTCTTTAGCATGTACTTGTCAAAAATGATCTGTCTCAGAATATCTTCATGAACTGAACGATGGAAAAAGGTCAAAGTTCAAGTGTGAGTTTCCAATTTAAAATGCAGATTAGAGTCAATTTTAAGAATTTTCATTAGATAAAATTTTACAACTCTCCGGTTAGGGTTAGGGCTAGGATTAGGGTTAGGGTTTTTACAATTCTCCAGTAATCTTTTCTGGACCTAATTCTATTGATTCAAGGATTAAATCCTCGCTTCCTTTAGCATTTAAGTGTCAAAAAAAATTCTGCATGATATTTTAGTCAACTGAATGATGAAAGAGGGTCAAAGTCCAAGTGGGAGTTTCCAATTTAAAATGCAGATTAGAGTAAATTTCAAGCATTGTTTTTGGAGAAAAAAAAAATCACCCTTCACTGGTAATCTTTCCTGGATCAAAAGTTTTTGATTCAAGAACTAAATTACACACTTTCTTTAGCATGTACTTGTCAAAAATGATCTGTCTCAGAATATCTTCATGAACTGAATTATGAAAGAGGATCAAAGTCCAAGTGGGAGTTTCCAATTTAAAATGCAGATTAGAGTCCATTTCAAGCATTGTCATTGGAGAAAAAAATCACACTTCTCTGGTAATCTTTCCTGGATCAAAAGTTTTTGATTCAAGGAATAAATGACAGACTTTCTGTAGCATGTACTTGTCAAAAATGATCTGTCTCAGAATATCTTCATTAACTGAACGATGGAAAAAGGTCAAAGTCCAAGTGGGAGTTTCCAATTTAAAATGCAGATTAGAGTCAATTTTAAGAATTTTCATTAGATAAAATTTTACAACTCTCCAGTTAGGGTTAGGGCTAGGATTAGGGTTAGGGTTTTTACAATTCTCCAGTAATCTTTTCTGGACCTAATTATTTTGATTCACGGATTCAATTCCTCGCTTCCTTTAGTATTTAAGTGTCAAAAAAAATTCTGCATGACATTTTAGTCAACTGAATGATGAAAGAGGGTCAAAGTCAAAGTGGGAGTTTCCAATTTAAAATGCAGATTAGAGTCAATTTCAAGCATTTTCATTAGATAAAATTTTACAACTCTCAGGTTAGGGTTAGGGTTAGGATTAGGGTTAGGGTTTTTACAATTCTCCAGTAATCTTTTCTGGACCTAATTCTTTTGATTCAAGGATTAAATCCTCGCTTCCTTTAGCATTTAAGTGTCAAAAGAAATTCTGCATGATATTTTAGTCAACTGAATGATGAAAGAGGGTCAAAGTCCAAGTGGGAGTTTCCAATTTAAAATGCAGATTAGAGTCAATTTCAAGCATTGTCATTGGAGAAAAAAAATCACACTTCTCTGCTAATCTTTCCTGGATCAAAAGTTTTTGATTCAAGGAATAAATTACAGACTTTCTTTAGCATGTACTTGTCAAAAATGATCTGTCTCAGAATATCTTCATGAACTGAACGATGGAAAAAGGTCAAAGTCCAAGTGGGAGTTTCCAATTTAAAATGCAGATTAGAGTCAATTTTAAGAATTTTCATTAGATAAAATTTTACAACTCTCCGGTTAGGGTTAGGGCTAGGATTAGGGTTAGGGTTAGGGTTTTTACAATTCTCCAGTAATCGTTTCTGGACCTAATTCTTTTGATTCAAGGATTCAATTCCTCGCTTCCTTTAGTATTTAAGTGTCAAAAAAAATTCTGCATGACATTTTAGTCAACTGAATGATGAAAGAGGGTCAAAGTCAAAGTGGGAGTTTCTAATTTAAAATGCAGATTAGAGTCAATTTCAAGCATTTTCATTAGATAAAATTTTACAACTCTCAGGTTAGGGTTAGGGTTAGGATTAGGGTTAGGGTTTTTACAATTCTCCAGTAATCTTTTCTGGACCTAATTCTTTTGATTCAAGGATTAAATCCTCGCTTCCTTTAGCATTTAAGTGTCAAAAAAAATTCTGCATGATATTTTAGTCAACTGAATGATGAAAGAGGGTCAAAGTCCAAGTGGGAGTTTCCAATTTAAAATGCAGATTAGAGTCAATTTCAAGCATTGTCATTGGAGAAAAAAAATCACACTTCTCTGCTAATCTTTCCTGGATCAAAAGTTTTTGATTCAAGGAATAAATTACAGACTTTCCTTAGCATGTACTTGTCAAAAATGATCTGTCTCAGAATATCTTCATGAACTGAACGATGGAAAAAGGTCAAAGTCCAAGTGGGAGTTTCCAATTTAAAATGCAGGTTAGAGTCAATTTTAAGAATTTTCATTAGATAAAATTTTACAACTCTCCGGTTAGGGTTAGGGCTAGGATTAGGGTTAGGGTTTTTACAATTCTTCAGTAATCTTTTCTGGACCTAATTCTTTTGATTCAAGGATTAAATCCTCGCTTCCTTTAGCATTTAAGTGTCAAAAAAAATTCTGCATGATATTTTAGTCAACTAAATTATGAAATAGGGTCAAAGTCCAAGTGGGAGTTTCCATTCTAAAATGCAGAGTTGAGTTAATTTCAAGCATTTTTCATTGGAGACTCAATTCTACATGTCCCCGGTCATCTGTTCTGTATCAGATACTTTAGATTCAAAGACCTAAATACAGAACTGTGGTACAAATAACATTTGAGTCAGCATAGCCATCTGATATTTTCCTCATCTTCACATATAACCATAAGATGCTTGTACCAGGCTCAGTCTTTTCCAGTGAAAGAATTTCATGCTGCTTTATATTTTTCTGATTATTCCAATCATCTATACTGAACAGGTTTCCTCCTAACGTCCATTCCTTGAGAAGTATTGCAATAGTTTCATTTAGGAATATTCCACATGGTGTCCAATACCTCAATAACGTTTTGCACAACCAATTGCACTGTTGCACTTCACACTTAGCCTGTCTTACCTCCTATCATCACTTCTATTTCTTCTATTGCACTGTCTTGTGTCACACTGTTTTTGCACACTTGCTCTTTATGTAGTCCTGTGTCGATGTAGTGTTATACATAGTACCATGGTCCTGGAGGAATGCTGTCTCATTCCACTGTGTATTGTATCACTGTATATGGTCAAAATGACAATAAAAGCCACTTGACTAGACTCTATCATTGCATGCAGTTTGATTAAGTTAGGAACCAGGGAAACCAAGCAAAATATGGAACGCTTCACGAATTTGCGTGTCATCCTTGCGCAGGGGCCATGCTAATCTTCTCTGTATCGTTCCAATTTTAGTATATGTGTTGCCATAGCAAGCACAGATTTACCAACATATGAAAGAATATATAGGTGTGGAAGCGGTATGAGCTTTCCTCATGTCGGTGGCAAAGCAATGCCTATGCCCTGGCCCTATATTCTGCCAGAACATAAATATGAAGACAGCTGACGTGCTGCGAAATATTTCTCTCAAATGTACCTTAACAATTAGGTGTCAAAAATTTTCTGCCTCAGAATGACTTTGTCAAATGAAAAATGAAACAAGGTGAAAGTACAAGAGGATGTGTCCATTTTAAGATGCAGATGAGACTCAATTTCAAGCATGTTCATTGGAGAGAAAAATTTACAATTCTTGGGTAATCTTTTCAGGATGAAATTTTTTTGATTCAAGGACAAAATTCCACGCTTCCCTTAAAGTCAATTTTAAGAATTTTCATTAGATAAAATTTTACAACTCTCCGGTTAGGGTTAGGGCTAGGATTAGCGTTAGGGTTTTTACAATTCTATAGTAATCTTTTCTGGACCTAATTCTTTTGATTCAAGGATTCAATTCCTCGCTTTCTTTAGCATTTAAGTGTCAAAAAAATTTCTGCATGATATTTTAGTCAACTGTATGATGAAAGAGGGTCAAAGTCAAAGTGGGAGTTTCCAATTTAAAATGCAGATTAGAGTCAATTTCAAGCATTTTTATTAGATAAAATTTTACAACTCTCAGGTTAGGGTTAGGGTTAGGATTAGGGTTAGGGTTTTTACAATTCTCCAGTAATCTTTTCTGGACCTAATTCTTTTGATTCAAGGATTAAATCCTCGCTTCCTTTAGCATTTAAGTGTCAAAAAAAATTCTGCATGATATTTTAGTGAACTGAATGATGAAAGAGGGTCAAAGTCCAAGTGGGAGTTTCCAATTTAAAATGCAGATTAGAGTCAATTTCAAGCATTGTCATTGGAGAAAAAAACCACACTTCTCTGTTAATCTTTCCTGGATCAAAAGTTTTTGATTCAAGAAATAAATTACAGACTTTCTTTAGTATGTACTTGTCAAAAATTATCTGTCTCAGAATATCTTTATGAACTGAACGATGAAAAAAGATCAAATTCCAAGTGGGAGTTTCCAATTTAAAATGCAGATTAGAGTCAATTTTAAGAATTTTCATTAGATAAAATTTTACAACTCTCCGGTTAGGGTTAGGGTTAGGATTAGGGTTAGGGTTTTTACAATTCTCCAGTAATCTTTTCTGGACCTAATTCTTTTGATTCAAGGATTAAATTCTTCGCTTCCTTTAGCATTTAAGTGTCAAAAAAAATTCTGCATGATATTTTAGTCAACTGAATGATGAAAGAGGGTCAAAGTCCAAGTGGGAGTTTCCAATTTAAAATGCAGATTAGAGTCAATTTCAAGCATTGTCATTGGAGAAAAAAATCACACTTCTCTGGTAATCTTTCCTGGATCAAAAGTTTTTTATTCAAGAACTAAATTACACACTTTCTTTAGCATGTACTTGTGAAAAATGATCTGTCTCAGAATATCTTCATGAACTGAACGATGAAAAAAGGTCAAAGTCCAAGTGGGAGTTTCCAATTTAAAATGCAGATTAAAGTCAATTTTAAGAATTTTCATTAAATAAAATTTTACAACTCTCCAGATAGGGTTAGGGCTAGGATTAGGGTTAGGGTTTTTACAATTCTCCAGTAATCTTTTCTGGACCTAATTCTTTTGATTCAAGGATTAAATTCCTCACTTCCTTTAGCATTTAAGTCTCAAAATAATATTCTGCATGATATTTTAGTCAACTGAATGATGAAAGAGGGTCAAAGTCCAAGTCGGAGTTTCCAATTTAAAATGCAGATTAGAGTCAATTTCAAGCATTGTAATTGGAGAAAAAAAATCACACTTCTCTGGTAATATTTCCTGGATCAAAAGTTTTTGATTCAAGGAATAAATTACAGACATTCTTTAGCATGTACTTGTCAAAAATGATCAGTCTCAGAATATCTTCATGAACTGAACGATGGAAAAAGGTCAAAGTCCTAGTGGGAGTTTCCAATTTAAAATGCAGATTAGAGTCAATTTCAAGCATTTTCATTAGATAAAATTTTACAACGCTCCGGTTAGGGTTAGGGCTAGGATTAGGGTTAGGGTTTTTACAATTCTCCAGTAATCTTTTCTGGACCTAATTCTTTTGATTCAAGGATTAAATTCCTCGCTCCTTTAGCATTTAAGTGTCAAAAAAAAATTCTGCATGATATTTTAGTCAACTGAATGATGAAAGAGGATCAAAGTCAAAGTGAGAGTTTCCAATTTAAAATGCAGATTACAGTCAATTTCAAGCATTTTCATTAGATAACATTTTACAACTCTCCGGTTAGGGTTAGGATTAGGGTTAGGGTTTTTACAATTCTCCAGTAATCTTTTCTGGACCTAATTCTTTTGATTCAAGGATTAAATCCTCGCTTCCTTTAGCATTTAAGTGTCAAAAAAAATTCTGCATGATATTTTAGTGAACTGAATGATGAAAGAGGGTCAAAGTCCAAGTGGGAGTTTCCAATTTAAAATGCAGATTAGAGTAAATTTCAAGCATTGTTTTTGGAGAAAAAAAAATCACCCTTCACTGGTAATCTTTCCTGGATCAAAAGTTTTTGATTCAAGAACTAAATTACACACTTTCTTTAGCATGTACTTGTCAAAAATGATCTGTCTCAGAATATCTTCATGAACTGAATTATGAAAGAGGATCAAAGTCCAAGTGGGAGTTTCCAATTTAAAATGCAGATTAGAGTCCATTTCAAGCATTGTCATTGGAGAAAAAAATCACACTTCTCTGGTAATCTTTCCTGGATCAAAAGTTTTTGATTCAAGGAATAAATGACAGACTTTCTGTAGCATGTACTTGTCAAAAATGATCAATTTTAAGAATTTTCATTAGATAAAATTTTACAATTCTCCGGTTAAGGTTAGGGCTAGGATTAGGGTTAGGGTTTTTACAATTCTCCAGTAATCTTTTCTGGACCTAATTCTTTTGATTCAAGGATTCAATTCCTTGCTTCCTTTAGCATTTAAGTGTCAAAAAAAATTCTGCATGATATTTTAGTTAACTGAATGATGAAAATGCAGATTAGAGTCAATTTTAAGAATTTTCATTAGATAAAATTTTACAACTCTCCGGTTAGGGTTAGGGCTAGGATTAGGGTTAGGGTTTTTACAATTCTCCAGTAATCTTTTCTGGACCTAATTCTATTGATTCAAGGATTAAATCCTCGCTTCCTTTAGCATTTAAGTGTCAAAAAAAATTCTGCATGATATTTTAGTCAACTGAATGATGAAATAGGGTCAAAGTCCAAGTGGGAGTTTCCAATATAATATGCAGATTAGAGTCCATTTCAAGCATTGTCATTGGAGAAAAAAATCACACTTCTCTGGTAATCTTTCCTGGATCAAAAGTTTTTGATTCAAGGAATAAATTACAGACTTTCTGTAGCATGTACTTGTCAAAAATGATCTGTCTCAGAATATCTTCATGAACTGAACGATGGAAAAAGGTCAAAGTCCAAGTGGGAGTTTCCAATTTAAAATGCAGATTAGAGTCAATTTTAAGAATTTTCATTAGATAAAATTTTACAACTCTCCGGTTAGGGTTAGGGCTAGGATTAGGGTTAGGGTTTTTACAATTCTCCAGTAATCTTTTCTGGACCTAATTCTTTTGATTCAAGGATTCAATTCCTCGCTTCCTTTAGCATTTAAGTGTCAAAAAAAATTCTGCATGATATTTTAGTCAACTGAATGATGAAAGAGGGTCAAAGTCAAAGTGGGAGTTTCCAATTTAAAATGCAGATTAGAGTCAATTTCAAGCATTTTCATTAGATAAAATTTTACAACTCTCAGGTTAGGGTTAGGGTTAGGATTAGGGTTAGGGTTTTTACAATTCTCCAGTAATCTTTTCTGGACCTAATTCTTTTGATTCAAGGATTAAATCCTCGCTTCCTTTAGCATTTAAGTGTCAAAAAAAATTCTGCATGATATTTTAGTCAACTGAATGATGAAAGACGGTCAAAGTCCAAGTGGGAGTTTCCAATTTAAAATGCAGATTAGAGTCAATTTCAAGCATTTTCATTTGATAAAATTTTACAACTCTCAGGTTAGGGTTAGGGTTAGGATTAGGGTTAGGGTTTTTACAATTCTCCAGTAATATTTTCTGGACCTAATTCTTTTGATTCAAGGATGAAATCCTCGCTTCCTTTAGCATTTAAGTGTCAAAAAAAATTCTGCATGATATTTCAGTCAACTGAATGATGAAAGACGGTCAAAGTCCAAGTGGGAGTTTCCAATTTAAAATTCAGATTAGAGCCAATTTCAAGCATTTTCATTTGATAAAATTTTACAACTCTCAGGTTAGGGTTAGGGTTAGGATTAGGGTTAGGGTTTTTACAATTCTCCAGTAATCTTTTCTGGACCTAATTCTTTTGATTCAAGGATTAAATCCACGCTTCCTTTAGCATTTAAGTGTCAAAAAAAAATCTGCATGATATTTTAGTCAACTGAATGATGAAAGAGGGTCAAAGTCAAAGTGGGAGTTTCTAATTTAAAATGCAGATTAGAGTCAATTTCAAGCATTGTCATTGGAGAAAAAAAATCACACTTCTCTGGTAATCTTTCCTGGATCAAAAGTTTTTGATTCAAGGAATAAATTACAGACTTTCTTTAGCATGTACTTGTCAAAAATGATCTGTCTCAGAATATCTTCATGAACTGAACGATGAAAAAAGGTCAAAGTCCAAGTGGGAGTTTCCAATTTAAAATGCAGATTAGAGTCAATTTCAAGCATTGTCATTGGAGAAAAAAAATCACACTTCTCTGGTAATCTTTCCTGGATCAAAAGTTTTTGATTCAAGAACTAAATTACACACTTTCTTTAGCATGTACTTGTCAAAAATGATCTGTCTCAGAATATCTTCATGAACTGAACGATGGAAAAAGGTCAAAGTCCAAGTGTGAGTTTCCAATTTAAAATGCAGATTAGAGTCAATTTTAAGAATTTTCATTAGATAAAATTTTACAACTCTCCGGTTAGGGTTAGGGCTAGGATTAGGGTTAGGGTTTTTACAATTCTCCAGTAATCTTTTCTGGACCTAATTCTATTGATTCAAGGATTAAATCCTCGCTTCCTTTAGCATTTAAGTGTCAAAAAATATTCTGCATGATATTTTAGTCAACTGAATGATGAAAGAGGGTCAAAGTCCAAGTGGGAGTTTCCAATTTAAAATGCAGATTAGAGTAAATTTCAAGCATTGTTTTTGGAGAAAAAAAAATCACCCTTCACTGGTAATCTTTCCTGGATCAAAAGTTTTTGATTCAAGAACTAAATTACACACTTTCTTTAGCATGTACTTGTCAAAAATGATCTGTCTCAGAATATCTTCATGAACTGAAAGATGAAAGAGGATCAAAGTCCAAGTGGGAGTTTCCAATTTAAAATGCAGATTACAGTCAATTTCCAGCATTTTCATTAGATAAAATTTTACAACTCTCCGGTTAGGGTTAGGGCTAGGATTAGGGTTAGGGTTTTTACAATTCTCCAGTAATCTTTTCTGGACCTAATTCTTTTGATTCAAGGATTCAATTCCTCGCTTCCTTTAGCATTTAAGTGTCAAAAATAATTCTGCATGATATTTTAGTCAACTGAATGATGAAAGAGGGTCAAAGTCCAAGTGGGAGTTTCCAATTTAAAATGCAGATTAGAGTCCATTTCAAGCATTGTCATTGGAGAAAAAAATCACACTTCTCTGGTAATCTTTCCTGGATCAAAAGTTTTTGATTCAAGGAATAAATGACAGACTTTCTATAGCATGTACTTGTCAAAAATGATCTGTCTCAGAATAACTTCATTAACTGAACGATGGAAAAAGGTCAAAGTCCAAGTGGGAGTTTCCAATTTAAAATGCAGATTAGAGTCAATTTTAAGAATTTTCATTAGATAAAATTTTACAACTCTCCAGTTAGGGTTAGGGCTAGGATTAGGGTTAGGGTTTTTACAATTCTCCAGTAATCTTTTCTGGACCTAATTCTATTGATTCAAGGATTAAATCCTCGCTTCCTTTAGCATTTAAGTGTCAAAAAAAATTCTGCATGATATTTTAGTCAACTGAATGATAAAAGAGGGTCGAAGTCCAAGTGGGAGTTTCCAATTTAATATGCAGATTAGAGTCCATTTCAAGCATTGTCATTGGAGAAAAAAATCACACTTCTCTGGTAATCTTTCCTGGATCAAAAGTTTTTGATTCAAGGAATAAATTACAGACTTTCTGTAGCATGTACTTGTCAAAAATGATCTGTCTCAGAATATCTTCATGAACTGAACGATGGAAAAAGGTCAAAGTCCAAGTGGGAGTTTCCAATTTAAATGCAGATTAGAGTCAATTTTAAGAATTTTCATTAGATAAAATTTTACAACTCTCCGGTTAGGGTTAGGGCTAGGATTAGGGTTAGGGTTTTTACAATTCTCCAGTAATCTTTTCTGGACCTAATTATTTTGATTCAAGGATTCAATTCCTCGCTTCCTTTAGTATTTAAGTGTCAAAAAAAATTCTGCATGACATTTTAGTCAACTGAATGATGAAAGAGGGTCAAAGTCAAAGTGGGAGTTTCCAATTTAAAATGCAGATTAGAGTCAATTTCAAGCATTTTCATTAGATAATATTTTACAACTCTCAGGTTAGGGTTAGGGTTAGGATTAGGGTTAGGGTTTTTACAATTCTCCAGTAATCTTTTCTGGACCTAATTCTTTTGATTCAAGGATTAAATCCTCGCTTCCTTTAGCATTTAAGTGTCAAAAAAAATTCTGCATGATATTTTAGTCAACTGAATGATGAAAGAGGGTCAAAGTCAAAGTGGGAGTTTCCAATTTAAAATGCAGATTAGAGTCAATTTCAAGCATTGTCATTGGAGAAAAAAAATCACACTTCTCTGCTAATCTTTCCTGGATCAAAAGTTTTTGATTCAAGGAATAAATTACAGACTTTCTTTTGCATGTACTTGACAAAAATGATCTGTCTCAGAATATCTTCATGAACTGAACGATGGAAAAAGGTCAAAGTCCAAGTGGGAGTTTCCAATTTAAAATGCAGATTAGAGTCAATTTTAAGAATTTTCATTAGATAAAATATTACAACTTTCCGGTTAGGGTTAGGGCTAGGATTAGGGTTAGGGTTTTTACAATTCTCCAGTAATCTTTTCAGGACCTAATTCTTTTGATTCAAGGATTAAATTCCTCGCTTCCTTTAGCATTTAAGTGTCAAAAAAAATTCTGCATGATATTTTAGTCAACTGAATGATGAAAGAGGGTCAAAGTCAAAGTGGGAGTTTCCAATTTAAAATGCAGATTAGAGTCAATTTTAAGAATTTTCATTAGATAAAATTTTACAACTCTCCGGTTAGGGTTAGGGCTAGGATTAGGGTTAGGGTTTTTACAATTCTCCAGTAATCTTTTCTGGACCTAATTCTATTGATTCAAGGATTAAATCCTCGCTTCCTTTAGCATTTAAGTGTCAAAAAAAATTCTGCATGATATTTTAGTCAACTGAATGATGAAATAGGGTCAAAGTCCAAGTGGGAGTTTCCAATATAATATGCAGATTAGAGTCCATTTCAAGCATTGTCATTGGAGAAAGAAATCACACTTCTCTGGTAATCTTTCCTGGATCAAAAGTTTTTGTTTCAAGGAATAAATTACAGACTTTCTGTAGCATGTACTTGTCAAAAATGATCTGTCTCAGAATATCTTCATGAACTGAACGATGGAAAAAGGTCAAAGTCCAAGTGGGAGTTTCCAATTTAAAATGCAGATTAGAGTCAATTTTAAGAATTTTCATTAGATAAAATTTTACAACTCTCCGGTTAGGGTTAGGGCTAGGATTAGGGTTAGGGTTTTTACAATTCTCCAGTAATCTTTTCTGGACCTAATTCTTTTGATTCAAGGATTAAATCCTCGCTTCCTTTAGCATTTAAGTGTCAAAAGAAATTCTGCATGATATTTTAGTCAACTGAATGATGAAAGAGGGTCAAAGTCCAAGTGGGAGTTTCCAATTTAAAATGCAGATTAGAGTCAATTTCAAGCATTGTCATTGGAGAAAAAAAATCACACTTCTCTGCTAATCTTTCCTGGATCAAAAGTTTTTGATTCAAGGAATAAATTACAGACTTTCTTTAGCATGTACTTGTCAAAAATGATCTGTCTCAGAATATCTTCATGAACTGAACGATGGAAAAAGGTCAAAGTCCAAGTGGGAGTTTCCAATTTAAAATGCAGATTAGAGTCAATTTTAAGAATTTTCATTAGATAAAATTTTACAACTCTCCGGTTAGGGTTAGGGCTAGGATTAGGGTTAGGGTTTTTACAATTCTCCAGTAATCTTTTCAGGACCTAATTCTTTTGATTCAAGGATTAAATTCCTCGCTTCCTTTAGCATTTAAGTGTCAAAAAAAATTCTGCATGATATTTTAGTCAACTGAATGATGAAAGAGGGTCAAAGTCCAAGTGGGAGTTTCCAATTTAAAATGCAGATTAGAGTCAATTTTAAGAATTTTCATTAGATAAAATTTTACAACTCTCCGGTTAGGGTTAGGGCTAGGATTAGGGTTAGGGTTTTTACAATTCTCCAGTAATCTTTTCTGGACCTAATTCTATTGATTCAAGGATTAAATCCTCGCTTCCTTTAGCATTTAAGTGTCAAAAAAAATTCTGCATGATATTTTAGTCAACTGAATGATGAAATAGGGTCAAAGTCCAAGTGGGAGTTTCCAATATAATATGCAGATTAGAGTCCATTTCAAGCATTGTCATTGGAGAAAAAAATCACACTTCTCTGGTAATCTTTCCTGGATTAAAAGTTTTTGATTCAAGGAATAAATTACAGACTTTCTGTAGCATGTACTTGTCAAAAATGATCTGTCTCAGAATATCTTCATGAACTGAACGATGGAAAAAGGTCAAAGTCCAAGTGGGAGTTTCCAATTTAAAATGCAGATTAGAGTCAATTTTAAGAATTTTCATTAGATAAAATTTTACAACTCTCCGGTTAGGGTTAGGGCTAGGATTAGGGTTAGGGTTTTTACAATTCTCCAGTAATCTTTTCTGGACCTAATTATTTTGATTCAAGGATTCAATTCCTCGCTTCCTTTAGTATTTAAGTGTCAAAAAAAATTCTGCATGACATTTTAGTCAACTGAATGATGAAAGAGGGTCAAAGTCAAAGTGGGAGTTTCCAATTTAAAATGCAGATTAGAGTCAATTTCAAGCATTTTCATTAGATAAAATTTTACAACTCTCAGGTTAGGGTTAGGATTAGGGTTAGGGTTTTTACAATTCTCCAGTAATCTTTTCTGGACCTAATTCTTTTGATTCAAGGATTAAATCCTCGCTTCCTTTAGCATTTAAGTGTCAAAAGAAATTCTGCATGATATTTTAGTCAACTGAATGATGAAAGAGGGTCAAAGTCCAAGTGGGAGTTTCCAATTTAAAATGCAGATTAGAGTCAATTTCAAGCATTGTCATTGGAGAAAAAAAATCACACTTCTCTGCTAATCTTTCCTGGATCAAAAGTTTTTGATTCAAGGAATAAAATACAGACTTTCTGTAGCATGTACTTGTCAAAAATGATCTGTCTCAGAATATCTTCATGAACTGAAAGATGAAAGAGGATCAAAGTCAAAGTGGGAGTTTCCAATTTAAAATGCAGATTACAGTCAATTTCCAGCATTTTCATTAGATAAAATTTTACAACTCTCCGGTTAGGGTTAGGGCTAGGATTAGGGTTAGGGTTTTTACAATTCTCCAGTAATCTTTTCTGGACCTAATTCTTTTGATTCAAGGATTCAATTCCTCGCTTCCTTTAGCATTTAAGTGTCAAAAATAATTCTGCATGATATTTTAGTCAACTGAATGATGAAAGAGGGTCAAAGTCCAAGTGGGAGTTTCCAATTTAAAATGCAGATTAGAGTCCATTTCAAGCATTGTCATTGGAGAAAAAAATCACACTTCTCTGGTAATCTTTCCTGGATCAAAAGTTTTTGATTCAAGGAATAAATGACAGACTTTCTATAGCATGTACTTGTCAAAAATGATCTGTCTCAGAATAACTTCATTAACTGAACGATGGAAAAAGGTCAAAGTCCAAGTGGGAGTTTCCAATTTAAAATGCAGATTAGAGTCAATTTTAAGAATTTTCATTAGATAAAATTTTACAACTCTCCGGTTAGGGTTAGGGCTAGGATTAGGGTTAGTGTTTTTACAATTCTCCAGTAATCTTTTCTGGACCTAATTATTTTGATTCAAGGATTCAATTCCTCGCTTCCTTTAGTATTTAAGTGTCAAAAAAAATTCTGCATGACATTTTAGTCAACTGAATGATGAAAGAGGGTCAAAGTCAAAGTGGGAGTTTCCAATTTAAAATGCAGATTAGAGTCAATTTCAAGCATTTTCATTAGATAATATTTTACAACTCTCAGGTTAGGGTTAGGGTTAGGATTAGGGTTAGGGTTTTTACAATTCTCCAGTAATCTTTTCTGGACCTAATTCTTTTGATTCAAGGATTAAATCCTCGCTTCCTTTAGCATTTAAGTGTCAAAAGAAATTCTGCATGATATTTTAGTCAACTGAATGATGAAAGAGGGTCAAAGTCCAAGTGGGAGTTTCCAATTTAAAATGCAGATTAGAGTCAATTTCAAGCATTGTCATTGTAGAAAAAAAATCACACTTCTCTGCTAATCTTTCCTGGATCAAAAGTTTTTGATTCAAGGAATAAATTACAGACTTTCTTTAGCATGTACTTGACAAAAATGATCTGTCTCAGAATATCTTCATGAACTGAACGATGGAAAAAGGTCAAAGTCCAAGTGGGAGTTTCCAATTTAAAATGCAGATTAGAGTCAATTTTAAGAATTTTCATTAGATAAAATATTACAACTTTCCGGTTAGGGTTAGGGCTAGGATTAGGGTTAGGGTTTTTACAATTCTCCAGTAATCTTTTCAGGACCTAATTCTTTTGATTCAAGGATTAAATTCCTCGCTTCCTTTAGCATTTAAGTGTCAAAAAAAATTCTGCATGATATTTTAGTCAACTGAATGATGAAAGAGGGTCAAAGTCAAAGTGGGAGTTTCCAATTTAAAATGCAGATTAGAGTCAATTTTAAGAATTTTCATTAGATAAAATTTTACAACTCTCCGGTTAGGGTTAGGGCTAGGATTAGGGTTAGGGTTTTTACAATTCTCCAGTAATCTTTTCTGGACCTAATTCTATTGATTCAAGGATTAAATCCTCGCTTCCTTTAGCATTTAAGTGTCAAAAAAAATTCTGCATGATATTTTAGTCAACTGAATGATGAAATAGGGTCAAAGTCCAAGTGGGAGTTTCCAATATAATATGCAGATTAGAGTCCATTTCAAGCATTGTCATTGGAGAAAGAAATCACACTTCTCTGGTAATCTTTCCTGGATCAAAAGTTTTTGTTTCAAGGAATAAATTACAGACTTTCTGTAGCATGTACTTGTCAAAAATGATCTGTCTCAGAATATCTTCATGAACTGAACGATGGAAAAAGGTCAAAGTCCAAGTGGGAGTTTCCAATTTAAAATGCAGATTAGAGTCAATTTTAAGAATTTTCATTAGATAAAATTTTACAACTCTCCGGTTAGGGTTAGGGCTAGGATTAGGGTTAGGGTTTTTACAATTCTCCAGTAATCTTTTCAGGACCTAATTCTTTTGATTCAAGGATTAAATTCCTCGCTTCCTTTAGCATTTAAGTGTCAAAAAAAATTCTGCATGATATTTTAGTCAACTGAATGATGAAAGAGGGTCAAAGTCCAAGTGGGAGTTTCCAATTTAAAATGCAGATTAGAGTCAATTTTAAGAATTTTCATTAGATAAAATTTTACAACTCTCCGGTTAGGGTTAGGGCTAGGATTAGGGTTAGGGTTTTTACAATTCTCCAGTAATCTTTTCTGGACCTAATTCTATTGATTCAAGGATTAAATCCTCGCTTCCTTTAGCATTTAAGTGTCAAAAAAAATTCTGCATGATATTTTAGTCAACTGAATGATGAAATAGGGTCAAAGTCCAAGTGGGAGTTTCCAATATAATATGCAGATTAGAGTCCATTTCAAGCATTGTCATTGGAGAAAAAAATCACACTTCTCTGGTAATCTTTCCTGGATCAAAAGTTTTTGATTCAAGGAATAAATTACAGACTTTCTGTAGCATGTACTTGTCAAAAATGATCTGTCTCAGAATATCTTCATGAACTGAACGATGGAAAAAGGTCAAAGTCCAAGTGGGAGTTTCCAATTTAAAATGCAGATTAGAGTCAATTTTAAGAATTTTCATTAGATAAAATTTTACAACTCTCCGGTTAGGGTTAGGGCTAGGATTAGGGTTAGGGTTTTTACAATTCTCCAGTAATCTTTTCTGGACCTAATTATTTTGATTCAAGGATTCAATTCCTCGCTTCCTTTAGTATTTAAGTGTCAAAAAAAATTCTGCATGACATTTTAGTCAACTGAATGATGAAAGAGGGTCAAAGTCAAAGTGGGAGTTTCCAATTTAAAATGCAGATTAGAGTCAATTTCAAGCATTTTCATTAGATAAAATTTTACAACTCTCAGGTTAGGGTTAGGATTAGGGTTAGGGTTTTTACAATTCTCCAGTAATCTTTTCTGGACCTAATTCTTTTGATTCAAGGATTAAATCCTCGCTTCCTTTAGCATTTAAGTGTCAAAAGAAATTCTGCATGATATTTTAGTCAACTGAATGATGAAAGAGGGTCAAAGTCCAAGTGGGAGTTTCCAATTTAAAATGCAGATTAGAGTCAATTTCAAGCATTGTCATTGGAGAAAAAAAATCACACTTCTCTGCTAATCTTTCCTGGATCAAAAGTTTTTGATTCAAGGAATAAAATACAGACTTTCTGTAGCATGTACTTGTCAAAAATGATCTGTCTCAGAATATCTTCATGAACTGAACGATGGAAAAAGGTCAAAGTCCAAGTGGGAGTTTCCAATTTAAAATGCAGATTAGAGTCAATTTTAAGAATTTTCATTAGATAAAATTTTACAACTCTCCGGTTAGGGTTAGGGCTAGGATTAGGGTTAGGGTTTTTACAATTCTCCAGTAATCTTTTCTGGACCTAATTATTTTGATTCAAGGATTCAATTCCTCGCTTCCTTTAGTATTTAAGTGTCAAAAAAAATTCTGCATGACATTTTAGTCAACTGAATGATGAAAGAGGGTCAAAGTCAAAGTGGGAGTTTCCAATTTAAAATGCAGATTAGAGTCAATTTCAAGCATTTTCATTAGATAAAATTTTACAACTCTCAGGTTAGGGTTAGGATTAGGGTTAGGGTTTTTACAATTCTCCAGTAATCTTTTCTGGACCTAATTCTTTTGATTCAAGGATTAAATCCTCGCTTCCTTTAGCATTTAAGTGTCAAAAGAAATTCTGCATGATATTTTAGTCAACTGAATGATGAAAGAGGGTCAAAGTCCAAGTGGGAGTTTCCAATTTAAAATGCAGATTAGAGTCAATTTCAAGCATTGTCATTGGAGAAAAAAAATCACACTTCTCTGCTAATCTTTCCTGGATCAAAAGTTTTTGATTCAAGGAATAAAATACAGACTTTCTGTAGCATGTACTTGTCAAAAATGATCTGTCTCAGAATATCTTCATGAACTGAACGATGGAAAAAGGTCAAAGTCCAAGTGGGAGTTTCCAATTTAAAATGCAGATTAGAGTCAATTTTAAGAATTTTCATTAGATAAAATTTTACAACTCTCCGGTTAGGGTTAGGGCTAGGATTAGGGTTAGGGTTTTTACAATTCTCCAGTAATCTTTTCTGGACCTAATTCTTTTGATTCAAGGATTCAATTCCTCGCTTCCTTTAGTATTTAAGTGTCAAAAAAAATTCTGCATGACATTTTAGTCAACTGAATGATGAAAGAGGGTCAAAGTCAAAGTGGGAGTTTCCAATTTAAAATGCAGATTAGAGTCAATTTCAAGCATTTTCATTAGATAAAATTTTACAACTCTCAGGTTAGGGTTAGGATTAGGGTTAGGGTTTTTACAATTCTCCAGTAATCTTTTCTGGACCTAATTCTTTTGATTCAAGGATTAAATCCTCGCTTCCTTTAGCATTTAAGTGTCAAAAGAAATTCTGCATGATATTTTAGTCAACTGAATGATGAAAGAGGGTCAAAGTCCAAGTGGGAGTTTCCAATTTAAAATGCAGATTAGAGTCAATTTCAAGCATTGTCATTGGAGAAAAAAAATCACACTTCTCTGCTAATCTTTCCTGGATCAAAAGTTTTTGATTCAAGGAATAAAATACAGACTTTCTGTAGCATGTACTTGTCAAAAATGATCTGTCTCAGAATATCTTCATGAACTGAACGATGGAAAAAGGTCAAAGTCCAAGTGGGAGTTTCCAATTTAAAATGCAGATTAGAGTCAATTTTAAGAATTTTCATTAGATAAAATTTTACAACTCTCCGGTTAGGGTTAGGGCTAGGATTAGGGTTAGGGTTTTTACAATTCTCCAGTAATCTTTTCTGGACCTAATTCTTTTGATTCAAGGATTCAATTCCTCGCTTCCTTTAGCATTTAAGTGTCAAAAAAAATTCTGCATGATATTTTAGTCAACTGAATGATGAAAGAGGGTCAAAGTCAAAGTGGGAGTTTCCAATTTAAAATGCAGATTAGAGTCAATTTCAAGCATTTTCATTTGATAAAATTTTACAACTCTCAGGTTAGGGTTAGGGTTAGGATTAGGGTTAGGGTTTTTACAATTCTCCAGTAATCTTTTCTGGACCTAATTCTTTTGATTCAAGGATTAAATCCTCGCTTCCTTTAGCATTTAAGTGTCAAAAGAAATTCTGCATGATATTTTAGTCAACTGAATGATGAAAGAGGGTCAAAGTCCAAGTGGGAGTTTCCAATTTAAAATGCAGATTAGAGTACATTTCAAGCATTGTCATTGGAGAAAAAAAATCACACTTCTCTGGTAATCTTTCCTGGATCAAAAGTTTTTGATTCAAGGAATAAATTACAGACTTTATTTAGCATGTACTTGTCAAAAATGATCTGTCTCAGAATATCTTCATGAACTGAACGATGGAAAAAGGTCAAAGTCCAAGTGGGAGTTTCCAATTTAAAATGCAGATTAGAGTCAATTTTAAGAATTTTCATTAGATAAAATTTTACAACTCTCCGGTTAGGGTTAGGGCTAGGATTAGGGTTAGGGTTTTTACAATTCTCCAGTAATCTTTTCTGGACCTGATTCTTTTGATTCAAGGATTCAATTCCTCGCTTCCTTTAGCATTTAAGTGACAAAAAAAATTCTGCATGATATTTTAGTCAACTGAATGATGAAAGAGGGTCAAAGTCAAAGTGGGAGTTTCCAATTTTAAATGCAGATTAGAGTCCATTTCAAGCATTGTCATTGGAGAAAAAAATCACACTTCTCTGGTAATCTTTCCTGGATCAAAAGTTTTTGATTCAAGGAATAAATTACAGACTTTCTGTAGCATGTACTTGTCAAAAATGAACTGTCTCAGAATATCTTCATGAACTGAACGATGGAAAAAGGTCAAAGTCCAAGTGGGAGTTTCCAATTTAAAATGCAGATTAGAGTCAATTTTAAGAATTTTCATTAGATAAAATTTTACAACTCTCCAGTTAGGTTTAGGGCTAGGATTAGGGTTAGGGTTTTTACAATTCTCCAGTAATCTTTTCTGGACCTAATTCTATTGATTCAAGGATTAAATCCTCGCTTCCTTTAGCATTTAAGTGTCAAAAAAAATTCTGCATGATATTTTAGTCAACTGAATGATGAAAGAGGGTCAAAGTCCAAGTGGGAGTTTCCAATTTAATATGCAGATTAGAGTCCATTTCAAGCATTGTCATTGGAGAAAAAAATCACACTTCTCTGGTAATCTTTCCTGGATCAAAAGTTTTTGATTCAAGGAATAAATTACAGACTTTCCTTAGCATGTACTTGTCAAAAATGATCTGTCTCAGAATATATTCATGAACTGAACGATGGAAAAAGGTCAAAGTCCAAGTGGGAGTTTCCAATTTAAAATGCAGATTAGAGTCAATTTTAAGAATTTTCATTAGATAAAATTTTACAACTCTCCGGTTAGGGTTAGGGCTAGGATTAGGGTTAGGGTTAGGGTTTTTACAATTCTCCAGTAATCGTTTCTGGACCTAATTCTTTTGATTCAAGGATTCAATTCCTCGCTTCCTTTAGTATTAAAGTGTCAAAAAAAATTCTGCATGACATTTTAGTCAACTGAATGATGAAAGAGGGTCAAAGTCAAAGTGGGAGTTTCCAATTTAAAATGCAGATTAGAGTCAATTTCAAGCATTTTCATTAGATAAAATTTTACAACTCTCAGGTTAGGGTTAGGGTTAGGATTAGGGTTAGGGTTTTTACAATTCTCCAGTAATCTTTTCTGGACCTAATTCTTTTGATTCAAGGATTAAATCCTCGCTTCCTTTAGCATTTAAGTGTCAAAAAAAATTCTGCATGATATTTTAGTCAACTGAATGATGAAAGAGGGTCAAAGTCCAAGTGGGAGTTTCCATTCTAAAATGCAGAGTTGAGTTAATTTCAAGCATTTTTCATTGGAGACTCAATTCTACATGTCCCCGGTCATCTGTTCTGTATCAGATACTTTAGATTCAAAGACCTAAATACAGAACTGTGGTACAAATAACATTTGAGTCAGCATAGCCATCTGATATTTTCCTCATCTTCACATATAACCATAAGATGCTTGTACCAGGCTCAGTCTTTTCCAGTGAAAGAATGTCATGCTGCTTTATATTTTTCTGATTATTCCAATCATCTATACTGAACAGGTTTCCTCCTAACGTCCATTCCTTGAGAAGTATTGCAATAGTTTCATTTAGGAATATTCCACATGGTGTCCAATACCTCAATAACGTTTTGCACAACCAGTTGCACTGTTGCACTTCACACTTAGCCTGTCTTACCTCCTATTATCACTTCTATTTCTTCTATTGCACTGTCTTGTGTCACACTGTTTTTGCACACTTGCTCTTTATGTAGTCCTGTGTCGATGTAGTGTTATACATAGTACCATGGTCCTGGAGGAATGCTGTCTCATTTCACTGTGTATTGTATCACTGTATATGGTCAAAATGACAATAAAAGCCACTTGACTAGACTCTATCATTGCATGCAGTTTGATTAAGTTAGGAACCAGGGAAACCAAGCAAAATATGGAACGCTTCACGAATTTGCGTGTCATCCTTGCGCAGGGGCCATGCTAATCTTCTCTGTATCGTTCCAATTTTAGTATATGTGTTGCCATAGCAAGCACAGATTTACCAACAGATGAAAGAATATATAGGTGTGGAAGCGGTATGAGCTTTCCTCATGTCGGTGGCAAAGCAATGCCTATGCCCTGGCCCTATATTCTGCCAGAACATAAATATGAAGACAGCTGACGTGCTGCGAAATATTTCTCTCAAATGTAACTTAACAATTAGGTGTCAAAAATTTTCTGCCTCAGAATGACTTTGTCAAATGAAAAATGAAACAAGGTGAAAGTACAAGAGGATGTGTCCATTTTAAAATGCAGATGAGACTCAATTTCAAGCATGTTCATTGGAGAGAAAAATTTACAATTCTTGGGTAATCTTTTCAGGATGAAATTTTTTTGATTCAAGGACAAAATTCCACGCTTCCCTTAAAGTCAATTTTAAGAATTTTCATTAGATAAAATTTTACGACTCTCCGGTTAGGGTTAGGGCTAGGATTAGGGTTAGGGTTTTTACAATTCTCCAGTAATCTTTTCTGGACATAATTATTTTGATTCAAGGATTAAATCCTCGCTTCCTTTAGCATTTAAGTGTCAAAAAAAATTCTGCATGATATTTTAGTCAACTGAATGATGAAAGAGGGTCAAAGTCCAAGTGGGAGTTTCCAATTTAAAATGCAGATTAGAGTACATTTCAAGCATTGTCATTGGAGAAAAAAATCACACTTCTCTGGTAATCTTTCCTGGATCAAAAGTTTTTGATTCAAGGAATAAAATACAGACTTTCTGTAGCATGTACTTGTCAAAAATGATCTGTCTCAGAATATCTTCATGAAGTGAACGATGGAAAAAGGTCAAAGTCCAAGTGGGAGTTTCCAATTTAAAATGCAGATTAGAGTCAATTTCAAGCATTTTCATTAGATAAAATTTTACAACTCTCAGGTTAGGGTTAGGGTTAGGATTAGGGTTAGGGTTTTTACAATTCTCCAGTAATCTTTTCTGGACCTAATTCTTTTGATTCAAGGATTCAATTCCTCGCTTCCTTTAGCATTTAAGTGTCAAAAAAAATTCTGCATGATATTTTAGTCAACTGAATGATGAAAGAGGGTCAAAGTCCAAGTGGGAGTTTCCAATTTAATATGCAGATTAGAGTCCATTTCAAGCATTGTCATTGGAGAAAAAAATCACACTTCTCTGGTAATCTTTCCTGGATCAAAAGTTTTTGATTCAAGGAATAAATTACAGACTTTCTGTAGCATGTACTTCTCAAGAATGATCGTTCTCAGAATATCTTCATGAACTGAACGATGGAAAAAGGTCAAAGTCCAAGTGGGAGTTTCCAATTTAAAATGCAGATTAGAGTCAATTTTAAGAATTTTCATTAGATAAAATTTTACAACTCTCCGGTTAGGGTTAGGGCTAGGATTAGGGTTAGGGTTAGGGTTTTTACAATTCTCCAGTAATCTTTTCTGGACATAATTCTTTTGATTCAAGGATTCAATTCCTCGCTTCCTTTAGTATTTAAGTGTCAAAAAAAATTCTGCATGACATTTTAGTCAACTGAATGATGAAAGAGGGTCAAAGTCAAAGTGGGAGTTTCCAATTTAAAATGCAGATTAGAGTCAATTTCAAGCATTTTCATTAGATAAAATTTTACAACTCTCAGGTTAGGGTTAGGGTTAGGATTAGGGTTAGGGTTTTTACAATTCTCCAGTAATCTTTTCTGGACCTAATTCTTTTGATTCAAGGATTAAATCCACGCTTCCTTTAGCATTTAAGTGTCAAAAAAAAATCTGCATGATATTTTAGTCAACTGAATGATGAAAGAGGGTCAAAGTCAAAGTGGGAGTTTCCAATTTAAAATGCAGATTAGAGTAAATTTCAAGCATTGTTTTTGGAGAAAAAAAAATCACCCTTCACTGGTAATCTTTCCTGGATCAAAAGTTTTTGATTCAAGAACTAAATTACACACTTTCTTTAGCATGTACTTGTCAAAAATGATCTGTCTCAGAATATCTTAATGAACTGAAAGATGAAAGAGGATCAAAGTCCAAGTGGGAGTTTCCAATTTAAAATGCAGATTACAGTCAATTTCCAGCATTTTCATTAGATAAATTTTTACAACTCTCCGGTTAGGGTTAGGGCTAGGATTAGGGTTAGGGTTTTTACAATTCTCCAGTAATCTTTTCTGGACCTAATTCTATTGATTCAAGGATTAAATCCTCGCTTCCTTTAGCATTTAAGTGTCAAAAAAAATTCTGCATGATATTTTAGTCAACTGAATGATGAAAGAGGGTCAAAGTCCAAGTGGGAGTTTCCAATTTAATATGCAGATTAGAGTCCATTTCAAGCATTGTCATTGGAGAAAAAAATCATACTTCTCTGGTAATCTTTCCTGGATCAAAAGTTTTTGATTCAAGGAATAAATTACAGACTTTCTGTAGCATGTACTTGTCAAAAATGATCTGTCTCAGAATATCTTCATGAACTGAACGATGGAAAAAGGTCAAAGTCCAAGTGGGAGTTTCCAATTTAAAATGCAGATTAGAGTCAATTTTAAGAATTTTCATTAGATAAAATTTTACAACTCTCCGGTTAGGGTTAGGGCTAGGATTAGGGTTAGGGTTTTTACAATTCTCCAGTAATCTTTTCAGGACCTAATTCTTTTGATTCAAGGATTAAATTCCTCGCTTCCTTTAGCATTTAAGTGTCAAAAAAAATTCTGCATGATATTTTAGTCAACTGAATGATGAAAGAGGGTCAAAGTCCAAGTGGGAGTTTCCAATTTAAAATGCAGATTAGAGTCAATTTTAAGAATTTTCATTAGATAAAATTTTACAACTCTCCGGTTAGGGTTAGGGCTAGGATTAGGGTTAGGGTTTTTACAATTCTCCAGTAATCTTTTCTGGACCTAATTCTATTGATTCAAGGATTAAATCCTCGCTTCCTTTAGCATTTAAGTGTCAAAAAAAATTCTGCATGATATTTTAGTCAACTGAATGATGAAATAGGGTCAAAGTCCAAGTGGGAGTTTCCAATATAATATGCAGATTAGAGTCCATTTCAAGCATTGTCATTGGAGAAAAAAATCACACTTCTCTGGTAATCTTTCCTGGATTAAAAGTTTTTGATTCAAGGAATAAATTACAGACTTTCTGTAGCATGTACTTGTCAAAAATGATCTGTCTCAGAATATCTTCATGAACTGAACGATGGAAAAAGGTCAAAGTCCAAGTGGGAGTTTCCAATTTAAAATGCAGATTACAGTCAATTTCCAGCATTTTCATTAGATAAAATTTTACAACTCTCCGGTTAGGGTTAGGGCTAGGATTAGGGTTAGGGTTTTTACAATTCTCCAGTAATCTTTTCTGGACCTAATTCTTTTGATTCAAGGATTCAATTCCTCGCTTCCTTTAGCATTTAAGTGTCAAAAATAATTCTGCATGATATTTTAGTCAACTGAATGATGAAAGAGGGTCAAAGTCCAAGTGGGAGTTTCCAATTTAAAATGCAGATTAGAGTCCATTTCAAGCATTGTCATTGGAGAAAAAAATCACACTTCTCTGGTAATCTTTCCTGGATCAAAAGTTTTTGATTCAAGGAATAAATGACAGACTTTCTATAGCATGTACTTGTCAAAAATGATCTGTCTCAGAATAACTTCATTAACTGAACGATGGAAAAAGGTCAAAGTCCAAGTGGGAGTTTCCAATTTAAAATGCAGATTAGAGTCAATTTTAAGAATTTTCATTAGATAAAATTTTACAACTCTCCGGTTAGGGTTAGGGCTAGGATTAGGGTTAGGGTTTTTACAATTCTCCAGTAATCTTTTCTGGACCTAATTATTTTGATTCAAGGATTCAATTCCTCGCTTCCTTTAGTATTTAAGTGTCAAAAAAAATTCTGCATGACATTTTAGTCAACTGAATGATGAAAGAGGGTCAAAGTCAAAGTGGGAGTTTCCAATTTAAAATGCAGATTAGAGTCAATTTCAAGCATTTTCATTAGATAATATTTTACAACTCTCAGGTTAGGGTTAGGGTTAGGATTAGGGTTAGGGTTTTTACAATTCTCCAGTAATCTTTTCTGGACCTAATTCTTTTGATTCAAGGATTAAATCCTCGCTTCCTTTAGCATTTAAGTGTCAAAAGAAATTCTGCATGATATTTTAGTCAACTGAATGATGAAAGAGGGTCAAAGTCCAAGTGGGAGTTTCCAATTTAAAATGCAGATTAGAGTCAATTTCAAGCATTGTCATTGGAGAAAAAAAATCACACTTCTCTGCTAATCTTTCCTGGATCAAAAGTTTTTGATTCAAGGAATAAATTACAGACTTTCTTTAGCATGTACTTGACAAAAATGATCTGTCTCAGAATATCTTCATGAACTGAACGATGGAAAAAGGTCAAAGTCCAAGTGGGAGTTTCCAATTTAAAATGCAGATTAGAGTCAATTTTAAGAATTTTCATTAGATAAAATTTTACAACTCTCCGGTTAGGGTTAGGGCTAGGATTAGGGTTAGGGTTTTTACAATTCTCCAGTAATCTTTTCAGGACCTAATTCTTTTGATTCAAGGATTAAATTCCTCGCTTCCTTTAGCATTTAAGTGTCAAAAAAAATTCTGCATGATATTTTAGTCAACTGAATGATGAAAGAGGGTCAAAGTCCAAGTGGGAGTTTCCAATTTAAAATGCAGATTAGAGTCAATTTTAAGAATTTTCATTAGATAAAATTTTACAACTCTCCGGTTAGGGTTAGGGCTAGGATTAGGGTTAGGGTTTTTACAATTCTCCAGTAATCTTTTCTGGACCTAATTCTATTGATTCAAGGATTAAATCCTCGCTTCCTTTAGCATTTAAGTGTCAAAAAAAATTCTGCATGATATTTTAGTCAACTGAATGATGAAATAGGGTCAAAGTCCAAGTGGGAGTTTCCAATATAATATGCAGATTAGAGTCCATTTCAAGCATTGTCATTGGAGAAAAAAATCACACTTCTCTGGTAATCTTTCCTGGATCAAAAGTTTTTGATTCAAGGAATAAATTACAGACTTTCTGTAGCATGTACTTGTCAAAAATGATCTGTCTCAGAATATCTTCATGAACTGAACGATGGAAAAAGGTCAAAGTCCAAGTGGGAGTTTCCAATTTAAAATGCAGATTAGAGTCAATTTTAAGAATTTTCATTAGATAAAATTTTACAACTCTCCGGTTAGGGTTAGGGCTAGGATTAGGGTTAGGGTTTTTACAATTCTCCAGTAATCTTTTCTGGACCTAATTATTTTGATTCAAGGATTCAATTCCTCGCTTCCTTTAGTATTTAAGTGTCAAAAAAAATTCTGCATGACATTTTAGTCAACTGAATGATGAAAGAGGGTCAAAGTCAAAGTGGGAGTTTCCAATTTAAAATGCAGATTAGAGTCAATTTCAAGCATTTTCATTAGATAAAATTTTACAACTCTCACGTTAGGGTTAGGATTAGGGTTAGGGTTTTTACAATTCTCCAGTAATCTTTTCTGGACCTAATTCTTTTGATTCAAGGATTAAATCCTCGCTTCCTTTAGCATTTAAGTGTCAAAAGAAATTCTGCATGATATTTTAGTCAACTGAATGATGAAAGAGGGTCAAAGTCCAAGTGGGAGTTTCCAATTTAAAATGCAGATTAGAGTCAATTTCAAGCATTGTCATTGGAGAAAAAAAATCACACTTCTCTGCTAATCTTTCCTGGATCAAAAGTTTTTGATTCAAGGAATAAATTACAGACTTTCTTTAGCATGTACTTGACAAAAATGATCTGTCTCAGAATATCTTCATGAACTGAACGATGGAAAAAGGTCAAAGTCCAAGTGGGAGTTTCCAATTTAAAATGCAGATTAGAGTCAATTTTAAGAATTTTCATTAGATAAAATTTTACAACTCTCCGGTTAGGGTTAGGGCTAGGATTAGGGTTAGGGTTTTTACAATTCTCCAGTAATCTTTTCAGGACCTAATTCTTTTGATTCAAGGATTAAATTCCTCGCTTCCTTTAGCATTTAAGTGTCAAAAAAAATTCTGCATGATATTTTAGTCAACTGAATGATGAAAGAGGGTCAAAGTCCAAGTGGGAGTTTCCAATTTAAAATGCAGATTAGAGTCAATTTTAAGAATTTTCATTAGATAAAATTTTACAACTCTCCGGTTAGGGTTAGGGCTAGGATTAGGGTTAGGGTTTTTACAATTCTCCAGTAATCTTTTCTGGACCTAATTCTATTGATTCAAGGATTAAATCCTCGCTTCCTTTAGCATTTAAGTGTCAAAAAAAATTCTGCATGATATTTTAGTCAACTGAATGATGAAATAGGGTCAAAGTCCAAGTGGGAGTTTCCAATATAATATGCAGATTAGAGTCCATTTCAAGCATTGTCATTGGAGAAAAAAATCACACTTCTCTGGTAATCTTTCCTGGATCAAAAGTTTTTGATTCAAGGAATAAATTACAGACTTTCTGTAGCATGTACTTGTCAAAAATGATCTGTCTCAGAATATCTTCATGAACTGAACGATGGAAAAAGGTCAAAGTCCAAGTGGGAGTTTCCAATTTAAAATGCAGATTAGAGTCAATTTTAAGAATTTTCATTAGATAAAATTTTACAACTCTCCGGTTAGGGTTAGGGCTAGGATTAGGGTTAGGGTTTTTACAATTCTCCAGTAATCTTTTCTGGACCTAATTATTTTGATTCAAGGATTCAATTCCTCGCTTCCTTTAGTATTTAAGTGTCAAAAAAAATTCTGCATGACATTTTAGTCAACTGAATGATGAAAGAGGGTCAAAGTCAAAGTGGGAGTTTCCAATTTAAAATGCAGATTAGAGTCAATTTCAAGCATTTTCATTAGATAAAATTTTACAACTCTCACGTTAGGGTTAGGATTAGGGTTAGGGTTTTTACAATTCTCCAGTAATCTTTTCTGGACCTAATTCTTTTGATTCAAGGATTAAATCCTCGCTTCCTTTAGCATTTAAGTGTCAAAAGAAATTCTGCATGATATTTTAGTCAACTGAATGATGAAAGAGGGTCAAAGTCCAAGTGGGAGTTTCCAATTTAAAATGCAGATTAGAGTCAATTTCAAGCATTGTCATTGGAGAAAAAAAATCACACTTCTCTGCTAATCTTTCCTGGATCAAAAGTTTTTGATTCAAGGAATAAAATACAGACTTTCTGTAGCATGTACTTGTCAAAAATGATCTGTCTCAGAATATCTTCATGAACTGAACGATGGAAAAAGGTCAAAGTCCAAGTGGGAGTTTCCAATTTAAAATGCAGATTAGAGTCAATTTTAAGAATTTTCATTAGATAAAATTTTACAACTCTCCGGTTAGGGTTAGGGCTAGGATTAGGGTTAGGGTTTTTACAATTCTCCAGTAATCTTTTCTGGACCTAATTCTTTTGATTCAAGGATTCAATTCCTCGCTTCCTTTAGCATTTAAGTGTCAAAAAAAATTCTGCATGATATTTTAGTCAACTGAATGATGAAAGAGGGTCAAAGTCAAAGTGGGAGTTTCCAATTTAAAATGCAGATTAGAGTCAATTTCAAGCATTTTCATTTGATAAAATTTTACAACTCTCAGGTTAGGGTTAGGGTTAGGATTAGGGTTAGGGTTTTTACAATTCTCCAGTAATCTTTTCTGGACCTAATTCTTTTGATTCAAGGATTAAATCCTCGCTTCCTTTAGCATTTAAGTGTCAAAAGAAATTCTGCATGATATTTTAGTCAACTGAATGATGAAAGAGGGTCAAAGTCCAAGTGGGAGTTTCCAATTTAAAATGCGTATTAGAGTACATTTCAAGCATTGTCATTGGAGAAAAAAAATCACACTTCTCTGGTAATCTTTCCTGGATCAAAAGTTTTTGATTCAAGGAATAAATTACAGACTTTATTTAGCATGTACTTGTCAAAAATGATCTGTCTCAGAATATCTTCATGAACTGAACGATGGAAAAAGGTCAAAGTCCAAGTGGGAGTTTCCAATTTAAAATGCAGATTAGAGTCAATTTTAAGAATTTTCATTAGATAAAATTTTACAACTCTCCGGTTAGGGTTAGGGCTAGGATTAGGGTTAGGGTTTTTACAATTCTCCAGTAATCTTTTCTGGACCTGATTCTTTTGATTCAAGGATTCAATTCCTCACTTCCTTTAGCATTTAAGTGTCAAAAAAAATTCTGCATGATATTTTAGTCAACTGAATGATGAAAGAGGGTCAAAGTCAAAGTGGGAGTTTCCAATTTTAAATGCAGATTAGAGTCCATTTCAAGCATTGTCATTGGAGAAAAAAATCACACTTCTCTGGTAATCTTTCCTGGATCAAAAGTTTTTGATTCAAGGAATAAATTACAAACTTTCTGTAGCATGTACTTGTCAAAAATGAACTGTCTCAGAATATCTTCATGAACTGAACGATGGAAAAAGGTCAAAGTCCAAGTGGGAGTTTCCAATTTAAAATGCAGATTAGAGTCAATTTTAAGAATTTTCATTAGATAAAATTTTACAACTCTCCAGTTAGGTTTAGGGCTAGGATTAGGGTTAGGGTTTTTACAATTCTCCAGTAATCTTTTCTGGACCTAATTCTATTGATTCAAGGATTAAATCCTCGCTTCCTTTAGCATTTAAGTGTCAAAAAAAATTCTGCATGATATTTTAGTCAACTGAATGATGAAAGAGGGTCAAAGTCCAAGTGGGAGTTTCCAATTTAATATGCAGATTAGAGTCCATTTCAAGCATTGTCATTGGAGAAAAAAATCACACTTCTCTGGTAATCTTTCCTGGATCAAAAGTTTTTGATTCAAGGAATAAATTACAGACTTTCCTTAGCATGTACTTGTCAAAAATGATCTGTCTCAGAATATATTCATGAACTGAACGATGGAAAAAGGTCAAAGTCCAAGTGGGAGTTTCCAATTTAAAATGCAGATTAGAGTCAATTTTAAGAATTTTCATTAGATAAAATTTTACAACTCTCCGGTTAGGGTTAGGGCTAGGATTAGGGTTAGGGTTAGGGTTTTTACAATTCTCCAGTAATCGTTTCTGGACCTAATTCTTTTGATTCAAGGATTCAATTCCTCGCTTCCTTTAGTATTAAAGTGTCAAAAAAAATTCTGCATGACATTTTAGTCAACTGAATGATGAAAGAGGGTCAAAGTCAAAGTGGGAGTTTCCAATTTAAAATGCAGATTAGAGTCAATTTCAAGCATTTTCATTAGATAAAATTTTACAACTCTCAGGTTAGGGTTAGGGTTAGGATTAGGGTTAGGGTTTTTACAATTCTTCAGTAATCTTTTCTGGACCTAATTCTTTTGATTCAAGGATTAAATCCTCGCTTCCTTTAGCATTTAAGTGTCAAAAAAAATTCTGCATGATATTTTAGTCAACTGAATGATGAAAGAGGGTCAAAGTCCAAGTGGGAGTTTCCATTCTAAAATGCAGAGTTGAGTTAATTTCAAGCATTTTTCATTGGAGACTCAATTCTACATGTCCCCGGTCATCTGTTCTGTATCAGATACTTTAGATTCAAAGACCTAAATACAGAACTGTGGTACAAATAACATTTGAGTCAGCATAGCCATCTGATATTTTCCTCATCTTCACATATAACCATAAGATGCTTGTACCAGGCTCAGTCTTTTCCAGTGAAAGAATGTCATGCTGCTTTATATTTTTCTGATTATTCCAATCATCTATACTGAACAGGTTTCCTCCTAACGTCCATTCCTTGAGAAGTATTGCAATAGTTTCATTTAGGAATATTCCACATGGTGTCCAATACCTCAATAACGTTTTGCACAACCAGTTGCACTGTTGCACTTCACACTTAGCCTGTCTTACCTCCTATTATCACTTCTATTTCTTCTATTGCACTGTCTTGTGTCACACTGTTTTTGCACACTTGCTCTTTATGTAGTCCTGTGTCGATGTAGTGTTATACATAGTACCATGGTCCTGGAGGAATGCTGTCTCATTTCACTGTGTATTGTATCACTGTATATGGTCAAAATGACAATAAAAGCCACTTGACTAGACTCTATCATTG